>NW_006922272.1:861821-863112 GCF_000298275.1 Orycteropus afer afer | reverse complement strand
AATGAAAAATTAGAAATGATTCTAAATCTACAGATAGAAATCCAGAAGATTAATACTAAATTGACAGAAATGATAACACCTGGAAAGGCAAAGGAGCTGAATTGATGCAATGGAAAACAATTAATGAGATTGAAGACAAATACCTGGATACTTCTTTGGAAAGGGATCAATCAGAAAAAAAATTTTTAAGAAAATGAAGAAAGCCTAATGATGTGGGATACCATCAAAAGGAATAACCTACATGTCATTGGAATTCCAGAACAGGAAGAGAAAAATACCACCACTGAGAAAATTATCCAAGATCTGTTGCAGGAGAACTTTCCTGATATGATGAAAGATGAGAATAAATCCATTCAAGAAGTCCAACAAACTCCAAACAGGATAGACCCCAAAAGAAAATCACCAAGACACATCATTATCAAACTCATCAAAACCGAAGAAAAAGACAGAATACTGAAAGCAACATGGGAAAAACAAAAAGTTACTTACAAAGGTCAGCCATAAGAAAAAGCTCTGATTTCTCAGCAGAAACCATGCAAATGAGAAGAAAATGGGATGGTATATATAAACCCCTGAAAAGAGAAAAATTTTCAACCAAGAATTATATATACCTGGCAAAATTGTCCCTCAAATATGATGGTGAAATTATGAGATTTCCAGATAAGCAGAAACTAAGGGAATTTGTTAAAACCAGACCAACCTTACAAAAGATGCTAATGGGAGTCCTTTGAACAGAAAACCAAAAATAGCAAATAACAAACGACCATTAATACACAAGATGACACAACGCAGAAACTATAGCTATGGACATACCCAAAGTAAAATGAGTTCACAAGATTGTAAACAGGGAACCAGAGACATCAATTGGCAAGTGAGGACAACTACAAACAAAAAGAGGTAAAATGCTGTGTAGTTACAGAACTTCTAAATGGTGAAGAAGTTAAGAGAGTTGCAAGATAGGATGGACTGTTCTAAACTCAGAGATAAAATTATAAATCATAGGGTAACCTCAAACAAAAATGATAAACCTTCATATCACAATGAAAAAGAGGACAAGCACAAATATTCAGCAAATACTAAAACAATAGCAACAAAGGAAATGAAAACACGATTCATAAACATAATGAGCTCAGTGCAGAAAATAATATGGAACAAAGAAACAAGGTACACCATGAAAAAACACATAACAAAATGACAGCAACCAATTCACACTTGTCAATAATTACACTGAATGTTAATGGATTAAATGCACCACTCAAGAGACGGAGAGTTGCAGATTGCATAAGAAAAC
>NW_006922272.1:850093-854086 GCF_000298275.1 Orycteropus afer afer | reverse complement strand
AAGATACATTCCTTGGAGAGAACAATCATGGGAGAAAGAAGGGCTGCTTATGCACAGGGAGACAGCTCAGGGGGCAGGAGTGCATGGAGGGATGGATGCAGGGAAGAGGTAATTATCAGGAGGAAGTGGGAGGGGAGCTGTTGCATTGTGGTAAATTGTGGTCAATGTCATGAGACAAAGTGTATGTGAATTGTTGTATGGAAAGTGAATTTGCTCTGTAAATCTTCACCCAAATCACAATAATAATTAAAAAAGCTGGAAATAGAAATACCATATAAGCCAGCAATCCCACTACTAGGTATATAGCCTAGAGATAAGAGCCATTCCACGAACAGATACATGAACACTTATGTTTATCGCAACACTATTCATAATAACAAAAAGATGGAAACAACCTAAATGCCCATCAACAGAAGAATGAGGACGGGATCTACAAACCATGCTACATACACACTACAGAATACTCGCAACATTAAAGAACAATAATGAATCTGTGAAACATCTCTTATCATGGATGAACTTAGAGGCCATTATGCTTAGTGAAATTATTTGATCACAAAAGTACAATTATATGAAACCACTATTGTAAAAACTCAAGAAAAGGGTTTCCCCAAAAAGTAAATAGTCTTTGATGGTTTACCAGTGATAAGTGGGGAAGTGAGGGTAATTCAATAACTAGATGGTAGACCCATATTAACTTGGATGAAAAGAAAGGTAAAAAAGAAAGAAAGAAAGAAAACCCTATGGTACATAGTTATACTCTGACACACACATGGGGTCGCCATGAGATGCAATCAACCAAAAAATAAAAAAACTTTATAGCTCTTTGACAGACATCTGTGATAAAATAAACTGCATTATTTTTCTCAAACTGTTTTTTTGTGGCAGAAATTTATGATAAAACCAATGTATTATTTTTCCCAAACTGTAACTAAAGTATATTATAATATCAAAAATCTCTTTTGACACCTACAAGGTGTTTATATTTCATGATTATATACGAACTTTTTTTTATTAAAGGGCTGATGTTATTGTTGTTAGCTGCCACTGAGTTGGCCTCACACACAACAGAACTAGACATTGCCAGGTCCTATGCACTGGATCACTGGATCATAGGGCTTTCATGGACTGATTTTCAGAAGTAGATCACCAGGACTTTCTTTCTAGTCTGTCTTAGTCTGAAACCGCATCATGGCAACATGCAAGCCTCCACTGGCAGATGAGGGTGGCTGCACATGACGTGCACTGGCCAGATACCAAACCAATGTCTCCTGCGTGGAAGGGGGAAATTCTACTACTACTGCTCCTAAAGAACTGAGAGAAAACTTAATTTATCTATAATCCTGAAAATTATACTGGAAGAAATTGTTGCTGTTGTTGTTAGGTGCTCTTGAGTCAGCTTCGACTCACAGTGACCCTGTGTACAACAGAACAAAACACTGTCCCAGTCCCATGCCAGCCTCATAATCCTTGCTATATCTAAGCCCATAGTTTCAGGCACTGTGTCAATCCATCTCGTTGAGGGCCTTCTCCTTTTTCATTGACCCTCTACTTTACCAAGCATGATATCCTTCTCCAAGGAATGGTCCCTTCTGACAATATGACCAAACCAGGAGACATTAAGTCATTTTTAAAAATTTAGCTTCTGATCAGTTTTTAGATATATAATCTTGGAGTATCGTAAAAATAACTGAAATCATCAGTGGCACCCAAAATGGAGGTAAGAGATGTATCATCATGAGTAATCTCAGACATGTAGATCCTAGTAGCCTGCAAATTACATTGCCTCTAAAGAATTGTGAAGTTAGGCACACTATTAATATATTCTAACTAGTTCTTTAGGAGTGCTGGTAGTGCAGTAGTTAAAGCACTTAGCTGTTAATCAAAAGGTTGGCTGTTAGAACCCATCAGCTTCTTCACAGGAGAAGATAAAGTGGCTGTTTCTATACAGATTTACAGCCTTGGAAACCCCATGGGGGGCAGTTCTGCTCTGTCCTACAGGATCACTATGAGTCGGAATTGACTCAATGGCAGGGGTATTTAACTAGTTCTTTAAATATCTAATCATATTAGTAACCTACTCAAAAACCTTCCTTGGCTTCTGTATAAGTTTCCTACTGCTGCTGTGACAAAAATTTAGTGGCATGAAACAACACAAATTTATTATCTTACAGTTCTAGTGGTCAGAAGTCCACAATGTGTTTCACTGGACTAAAATTAAGATGTCAGCGGGGCAGCATTCCTTTCTGGAGATTCTAGGGGAAGATCCTTTTTCTTGCCCATTCCAGCTTTTAGAGGCTATTGGCCTGCTTCCATATCAAAGGTAGGAATGGCTGGTCCAATCATTCTCAAATTGCATCACTCTGACCTCTTCTGCTCCCTCTTCTGCCTCCACATTTAAGAACACCTGTGATTACACTGGGTCCATCCAGATAATCCAGGATAATGTCCCTATTTTAAGGTGAGTTAATTAGAAACAAAAAATGAAACAAAACAAAAAACCCAAACTCATTGCTGGCAAGTCAATTTCTACTTATAATGACCCTATCAAAAAAAACAAACCCAAAGTCACTGCTGTTGAGTCGGATCTGACTTACAGCAACCCCTCCTTGGGTTTCTGAAAAACGAAGAATACTGAAAGTACCATGGACTGCCAGAAGAGCTAACAAATCTGTCCTGGAAGAAATGCAGCTGGAATGCTCCTTGGAAGCAAGAATGGCCAGACTTTGTCCCACCTACTTTGCTCATGTTGTCAGAAGGGACCATTTCCTGGAGAAGGATATCATGCTTGGTAAAGTGGAGGGTCAACAAAAAAGGGGAAGGCCCTCAACAAGATGGATCAATGCAGAGGCTGCAACAATGCGCTCAGGTATAGCAAGGATTATGAGGCTGGCACAGGCCTGACTGGGCAGTGTTTTGTTCTGTTGTACATAGGGTCGCTATGCATCAGAGCCGACTTGACGGCACCTAACAACAATAATAGCTTTGTTCAATTCCCTGCCTTTTCATCTTTGCTTTTGGATAAATGTTGATTGTTTGATCTCATACAGTTAATTTTTTAAGGGACATATTAGTCAAGGGTGATACAGTTTATTTTATAATGCAATCTATTGTTTGGCTGAAAGGTGACCTCCAGGAGTAGTATTAGTTTTAGGTTAAAAGGGTACCTTAGGGCAATAACCTTAGGGATTACTCCAGTTTCTATCTGTCTACTAAGTCTCGTATTTATTATGAAGTTGAGTATTGTTCTATGTTTTTTTCCCATTCTAATGAGGGCTTTCTATTGGCCCTGGTCAGAATGGTCAGTAATGGTAGCCAGACACCATCTAGTTCTTCAGATCTCAGGTTAGAAGAGGTCTTAGCTTGTGTGTGCTATTAGTCCTGTGGACTAGTTTCATCCTTGAGTATTTGGTTTTTTGGTTCATTCTCTTTTATCCAATGTGTAGAGACCAATAGCTGTACTTTTAGATGGCCACTCATAAGCTTTCAAGACCCCAAGTACTACTCACCAAACTTGAGTGTCAAACCTTAACTTTATGAATTATGTTATGCCAACTGACTGAGTTATCCCACAAAACTATGGCTCTAAGCCCTTCAATCCAGTAAACCAATTCCACAAACCGAAAAACAAAACAAGACAAAACAAAAAAACTCACTGCTGTCAAGCCATTTCCGACTCATAGTGACCCCTACTTGGGTTTCTGAGGTGGTATCTCCAGAGAAGTATATTGCCCAGTCTTCCTTCTGAGGAATGGCTGCTGGGTTTGGACCACCAGCCTTCTGGTTAGCAGTCAAATGCCTTAGGCACTATGCCACTGGAGCTCCCAATTCCACAAGTTGTGTGGATATTATATCTCTGGATATGTATGCAGCACACACAAACATGTATTTATATACGGTAGCATAGTGCCTAAGTGCACACAAACATGTATTTATATACAGTAGCGTAGTGCCTAAGGCACTTGACTACTAACCAGAAGGCTGGTGGTTCAA
>NW_006922272.1:841817-847228 GCF_000298275.1 Orycteropus afer afer | reverse complement strand
AAAAAAGGTGTTTGCAATGAACAAGTCGTTGGTCTTGCAAAATTCTACCATACGAGTTCCAGCATTATTTCTGTCACCAAGGCCAAATTTTCCAACAACCGGTGATTCTTCTTTGTTTCCAACTTTTGCATTCCAGTCACCAGTGATAAGCATTGGTAGTTGGAAAACATGGTTGTGGTAATGGAAATGACACCAGAGACTGCATGATAGAATTTTGCAAGACCAATGATTTATTCATTGCAAATACTTTTCTCAACAACATAAATGGTAGCTATACACATGGACCTGGTTAGATGGAATACACAAGGATCAAATCGACTACATCTATAGAAAGAGGTGATGGATAAGCTCAGTATCTTTTTACAAAAATAAGGCCAGAACCTGACTATGGAACAGACCACCTACTGCTCATATGCAAGTTCAAGTTGAACCTGAGGAAAATTTTAAGAAGTACACAAGAGCCAAAATATGACCTTGATTATATCTACATGAATTTAAAGACCATCTGAAGAACAGATTTGACACACTGAAAACCAGTGACCAAAGACTAGATGAGTTGTGGGATGACATCAAGAGCATCATACATGAAGAAAGCATATGGTCATCTAAAGGATAAGAAAGGAAGAAAAGACCAAAATGAATGGCAAGAGAGAGATTCTGAAACTTGCTCTTAAATGGAGAGTAGCTAAAGTGAATGGAAGAAATAAAAGATCTGCACAAGGGATTTCAAAGGATGGCCCAAGAAGACAAAGTAAAATATTATAACGAGATGTGCAAAGACCTGGAGTTAGAAAAACAAAAGGGAAGAACATGCTCAGCATTTCTCAAGCTGAAAGAACTGAAGAAAAATTTCTAACCTTGAGTTGCAATATTGAAGGATTCTATGGGCAAAATAATGAATGATGCGGAAGCACCAACAGAAGATGGAAGGAATACAAATTTGCTGTATCAAAAAGAACTGGTCAATGTTCAACTATTTCAGGAGGTAGCATATAATCAAGAACCAAGGGTACTGAAGGAAAAAGTTAGAGCTGCACTGAAGGAATTGGCAAAAATCAAGGCTTCAGGAATTGATGGAATACCCATTGAGATGTTTCAACAAATGGATACAATGCTGGAAGCTCTTATTCATTTATGCCAAGAGATATGGAATTTCAGTATTTGTGGCCATTCCAAAGGAAAGTGATCTAGCAGAATGTGTAAATTATTGAACAATATCATTAATATCACACACAAGTAAAATTTCACTGAAGCTAATTTAAAAATGGTTAGAGCAGTATATTGACAGGGAACTTCCAGAAATTCAAGCTAGGTTCAGAAGAGGATGTGGAACACGGATATCACTGCTGATGTCAGATGGATCTTGGATGAAAGCAAAGTATACCAGAACAACGTTAACCTGTGTTTTACTGACTATGCAAAGGCATTTGTGTGGATCATAACAAATTATGGGTAATATTGCAAAGAATGGAAATTCCAGCACCTACTTGTGCTCACAAGAAACCTATAAACAGACTAAGAGGCAGTTGTTTGAACAAAATAAGAAGATACGGCATGGTTTAAAATCAGGAAGGGTGCTGTGTCAGGGTTGTATCTTTTTACCATACTTATTCAATCCGTATGCTGAGCAAATAATCTGAGAAGCTGGGCTATAAGAAGAAGAATGTGGCATCAAGATTGGAGGAAGACTAAATAACAATCTGCGATATGCATATGACACAACCTTGCCTGCTGAAAGAGAAGATAACTTGAAGCACTTACTGATGAAGATCAAAGACTATAGTATGCAGTATGGATTACACCTCAACATAAAGAAAACAAAAATCCTCACAACTGGACCAATAAGCAACATCATGGTAAGTGGAGAAAACATTGAAGTTGTCAGGAATTTCATTTTACTTGGATCCACAATCAACACCCATGGAAGCCAGAGTCAGGAAATCAGACATCATATTGCACTGGGTAAATCTGTTGCAGAAGACCTCTTTAAAGTGTTAAGCAAAGATGTCTCTTTGAAGACTATGGTGTACCTAGCCCAAACCATGGTATTTTCAATCGCCTCATATGCATGTAAAAGCTGGACAAAATGAATAAGGAAGACCAAAGAAGAGTAGATGTCTTTGAATTGTGGTGTTGGCAAAGAATTCTGAAAATACTATGGACTGCCAGAAGAACAAACAAATCTAGGAAAAAGTGCAGCCAGAATGCTCCTTAGAAGTGAGAATGGCTAGACTTTGTTGCCACCTACTTTGGTTGTGCTGTCAGAAGGGACCATTCCCCAGGGAAGGATTATCATGCTTGGTAAAGCAGATGGCCTGTGACAAAGGGGAAGACCCTCAATGAAATGGATTGAAACAGTGACTGCAAAGATGAGCTCAAGCATAGCAAGGATTGTGAGAATGGTGCAGGACTGGGCAATGTTGTGTTCTATTGTACATAGGGTAGGTATGAAGCAGAGCTGACTCAACAGCACCTAACAACAACAGTGTTGTTGCAAAGCTGAGTATGTTATAGTATTTACCGAAGTTGTCCCTTTATCTTGTGTAATTCTTAATGTTTACATTTAATTTGGTCAAACTGTGTGGCCTTAACCTTTATTTGGTATTGTCTTCCCCACCACTAAAAAAAACAAGTGTCTACTATCTAGAAAGTGATTCCCACTCCCTTCCTCCACTAAGAGTATCTCTGGCAACCATGATAGAATGTTTCTTTCTACGTATGTATCTATTCTTAACTTTTTATAATAGTGAGGCCATACAATATTTTTCCTTTTGCGATAGACTTATTTCACTCAGCACGTCTTCCAGATTCACCCATGTTATAAAATGCTTTGCAGACTCCTCGTTATTCCTTATAGTTGCATAGCATTCCACTCTACTAATGTACCACAGTTTATCCATTCATTTGTTGATGGGCACTTAGATTGTTTCCATATTTTTGCTATTGGGAATAATGCTGCAATGAACACTGATGTGCATACATCTATTCATGTCATTGCTCTTATATCTCTTGGATACATACCCAGGAATGGGACTGCTAGGTCATAAGGTATTTCTATGTCTAGCTTTTTGAGAAAGTGTCCTACCATTTTCTACAGTGACTACCATTTTACAATCTCACCAGCAGTGTGTAACAGTTCCAATCTCCCCATAGCCTCATCAGCATTTGTTGTTTTCTGTTTATTATTATTATCATTGCCATTTTCACAGGGGTGGATGGTATCTCATTTTCATTTCTCTAATGGCTAATGATTTTGAGCATCTTTTCGTGTATTTTCTGGCCATCAGAACGTCCTCTTTGTTGAAGTGCCTGCTCATATCTTTTTCCCAATTTTTTGTCTGAGTTGTCTTTTTGTTGCTGCGTTGTTGAAGTTTTCCAAATATTTTAACATTTAGACCCCTGTCCAATTAGTAATTAGACCTTAATAGGTCATTGCCAAATATTTTCCCCAGTCTGTAGGTTCTCATTTTACTTTTTTGGTAAACTATTTTGACGAGTATAACTACTTAATTTTTAGGAGGTCCCACTTATCTAAATTATCTTCTGTTATTTGTGCATTATTAGGTGCTCTGGTGGTGTAGTGCCTAAGGTATTTGACTGTTAACCAGAAGGCTGGTGGTTCAAACCCACCAGCCACTCCTCGGAAGGAAGATGGAGCAATCTACTTCCGTAGAGATATCACCTTGGAAACCCAAGGAGGGATCGCTATGAGTCAAAATCGACTCAACGTCAGTGAGTTTGGTTAGTTGTGTTTAATAGGCTATTTGTGCTGAAAATTAGATACCTTAGTTTTGTTTGTATATTATTTTCCAGGAAATTTATAGTTTTAGCTTTAACATTTATGCCTTAAATACATATTTTTTTCTTTTTAAAATGCATTTTATTGAAATATAATTTATGTACAAATACACAAAACTAAAGTGACATGGGTCAATGCACTTTTCTTTTTTTTTTTTTTTTTTGCAGTGTTCCCTCCCCACCCCTCCCACCCCTGGCGAACAACAAAGAAAGTTTCCCTCCATATATAAACCTTTCCTTGATCCTCCACAACAACAAACTAATACAATATTTGTCCTTCTGTGGTTGACTTATTTCACTCAGCATGATGTCCTCCAAGTTCATCCATGTTATGTGGTGTTTTGCAGACTCTACATTATTCTTTAGTGCTGCATAGCATTCTATTGTGTATATGTACCATAGTTTGGTCATCCACTCTTCCATTGATGGGCATATAGGTTGTTTCCATCTTTTTGATATTGTAAATAGTGCTGTGATGAACATGGGTGTGCATATATCTGTTCTTGTCCTGGCTCTCACATCTCTAGGATATATACTTAGTAATGGGATTGCTGGGTCAAATGGTTTCTCCAATTCCAGCTTTCTAAGGAATCACCATACGGCTTTCCACAGTGGTTGGATCACTTCACAGTACCGCCAGCAGTGTGTGAGAGTCCCAATCTCTCCACATCCCTGCCAGCATTTGTTATTTTCTGTCTTGTCATCACTACTTGCCAGCAGTGATGGGGTGAGATGGTATCTGTTGTTGTTTTGATTTGCATCTCTCTGATGGCCAATGATTGTGAGCACCTCTTCATGTATTTGCTGGCCACCTGAATATCCTCCTGGGTGAAGTGTCCATTCATGTCTTCTGCCCATTTTTCAATTGGATTGTTAGTTCCTTTGCTGTTGAGGCGTTGGAGTTTTCTATAAATCTTAGGGATAAGTCCCTTGCCAGATATGTATTATCAACAAGTATGGATTTGTTGCTGTCATTTTTGTTATGTGCTTTTTTGTAGTGTTGATTTCTTTGTTCCATGTAATTTTCTGTGATTACCTTGTTTTGTTTATGAATTGTGTCATCACTTCCTTCGTTGCTTTTGTTTTAGTATTTGCTGAATATTTGGGCTGGTCCTATTTTTTACTTTGATGTGAAGGTTTATCATTTTTGGTTGAAGTTACCCTGTGATTTATAGTTTTCTTTCCAAGTTTACAACAGTCCATTCTATCTTGTAGTTGTCCTGACTTCCCTCCCATTTAGAAGTTCTGTAACTACATAATTTTTTTCCCTCTCTTTGGTTTGTAGTTGTCCTCATTTGTCAATTGATGTTGCTGGTTCCCTGTTTACAATCTTGTAGGCTTGTTTACTTTGGATACTTCCATAACTGGGTTGGTTTCTGGGTTATGTCACCATGTATATTAATGATCAGTTGTTGTTTGCTGTTGGTCTCTGTCCAAAGGACTCCCTTTAGCATCTCTTGTAAAGTTGGTCTGGTTTTAACAAATTCCCTTAATTTCTGCTTATCTGGAAATGACCTAATTTCACAAGCATATTTGAGAGACAGTTTTGCTGGGTACATAATTCTTGGTTGGAAATTTTTCTCCTTCAGGGTTTTATATCTACCATCCCATTG
>NW_006922272.1:835735-841509 GCF_000298275.1 Orycteropus afer afer | reverse complement strand
CTTAGGCTTTCTTCATTTTGTTTTGATCTTTTTTCTGATTGATCCCTTTCCAAAGAAGTATTGAGGTATTTGCCTTCAATCTCACTAATTCTGTTTTCACTGATTCAATTCTACTCTTCTGCCTGTTCAATGTGCTATCTCTGTCTGAAAATTTAGTATTAATCTTCTGGATCTCTGTCTGTAGATTTTGTATCATTTCTAATTTTTCATTTATTTTGTCATTTTGTTCTTGTATTGTCTTTTGAAATTGTTTTAGGGGTGTCTCTGTGTTTTCCTCAATTTTGTCAGTGTTTTCCTTGATCTGTCTCTCAATTCGCTGAAGATGTCTAAATATAATTCTTTTGAATTCCTTATCAGGAAGTTCCAATTCTGCATCTTCCTCAGGGATGTGTTTTCGGTCTGTATCTTGGTCCCTTGTTTCTCCTGCTTTATCTTGCTTTTTTTGTGCACTGTGAGGCATTATGATGTTTTTGAATTTATATTTAATTGGTGTTTGTATGTTGAAGTGACTTGTCCACAATTTTTGTTTTCTTTTGATTTTATCTAAGTAAGCAGGGTACTGTGCTCCTCTATTCAGCAGTTGGCAGCACTTATACACTCACATCTGTCTCCTTTCCCGTTCTCCCTGCTGTCCTTGGCAAATGGAACTTATTCTTAGGTCCTGTTTTCCATCAAGTTTTTTCACTAATTGGTGCCTAATCCACTTCTGTATACTTCCTTTCAAAGCTCAGGGCTTCAGGATTATCTTCTGTATCTCTGTCAATTGGTTTCTCTTTTCTTTGTTGAAGAGAGTCTGTATAGCTTGTCTGCCTATTCCTCCATCTTACCAGAAGTACCCTTAAATACATTCTTGAGTTAATGTTTTTGTGCATGGTGTGAGGTGTAGATCCTGTTTCATTTTCATGCAAATGGTTAACCAGTTTTGGCAGCACCGTTTGTTAAAGAGACTGTTTCTCCTCCATTGAATGCACTTTGACTTTTTTCGAAGATCAACTGCCCGTAGGTGGAAGATTTCCTTCTTAGTTCTCAATTCTGACCCATTGGTTTATGTGTCTGTCACTGAACCCGTACCAAGCTGTTTTGATTACCATGGCTGAATAGTAAGTTTTGAGATAGGGAAAGTTTGAGGCCTCCTATTTTGTTTTTCTTCTCAGTATTGCTTTAGCTATTTGGGGCTACTTTCCTTTCCAAATAAAGTTGAAGATTAGTTTCTCCATTTCATTAAAGAATGTTGGTGGGATATGGATCAGGATTGCATTGTACCTATATATCACTTTTGGTAGTAATGATATTTTTACAATGTTAAGTCTTCCAATCCATGAGTATGTAATGTTTTTCCGTTTATGTAGATCTCTTTTAGTTTCTTGCAGTAGTGTTTTAAGGTTGTCCTTGTGTGTCTTTGACATCCCTGGTTAGGTTTATCCCTAGGTGTTTTATCTTCCTGTGTGTGTATGTGTAGAGGACTATTGTAAATGGTACTGATTTCTTGATTTCCTCTTCAGATTCCTCCTTGTTAGTGTAGAGAAACAGCTTATTTTTGTGTGATCTTACACTCTGCCACTTTGCTGAATCCTTCTATTAGTTTCAGTAACTTTTTTGTGGAGTCTCTGGGATTTTCTATGTATAGGATCATGTCATCTACATATAAGGATAGATTTATTTCTTCCTTTCCAATTTAGATTCCCTTTATTTCCCTTTCCTGTCTCACTGCTTGAGTTAGGAATTCCAATACAATATTGATTAAGATTGGTGATAAAGGGCATCCTTGTCTGGTTCCTGTTCTCAAGGGGAATGGTTTCAGTTGCTTTCCATTGAGAATAATGTTGGCTCTTGGTTTTTCATATATGCCCTTGATTATGTTGAGGAATTTCCCTTACATTCCTATTTTGCTGAGAATTTTTATCAGAAAAGAGTGCTGGATTTTATCAAATGGCTTTTCTGTGTTAACTGAGAAGATTGTGTGATTTTTTTCTGTTATATTTATGTGGTAAGTTATAATCATTTTCTAATGTTGAATCATCCGTGCATCACTGATACAAATCCCACTTGATCATGATGTATTATTATTTTTTCTAATAGGCTATTGAATTCTGTTGGTTAGAATTTTGTTGAGAATTTCTGTGTCTATGTTCATGAGGGATATTAGTCTAATTTTCCTTTTTTGTTTTTGGTAACAGGATTAAGCTGGCTTCTTGGAATGAGTTACAGAGTATTCTTTCCTTCTTTATGCTTTGGAATAATTTAAGTAGAACTGATTTCAACTCTTCTGTGACTATTTGGTAGAATTCTCCAGTGAAGTTGTCTGGGCTAATGCTTTTTTTGGGGGGAGCTTTTTTGTTGTTGTTGTTTTTTAACAACCTGTACAATTAATCTTTTGTTCTTGGTCTCTTCAGATTTTCTACCTTGTTTTGTGTTAGTTTAGATAGGTAGAGTGTTTCTAGAAATTGGTCCATTTCATCTAGGTCTTCAAATTTGCTGGAGTATAATTTTTTCATAAAATTCAGTTATGATCCCCCCCTTTTGTTAAATCTTAGTTCTATTATAATGTTACCCACATCATTTCTTATTTTGATTATTTGCATCTTTTTCTTTTGTTATGTGTGTGTGTGTCAATTTGGCCAATGGACTGTCAATTTTATTGGTCTTCTCAAAGAATCAGCATCTAATCTTGCTGAGTCCTTCTATTATTTTTCTGTTTTCTATTTCACTTATTTCTGCTGTGATTTTTATATTTCCTTTTTCTGGTGGTGTCTGTGGACCCACTCCTTTTGTTGCTTCTTTTCTAACTGTTCAAGTTGTAGGGTTAAACTATATATTTTGGCCCTTCCTCCCTTTTTTAAAATTTTATTGTGTTTTGGGTGCAAATTTACAAAGCAAATTTGTTTTACATTCAACAGTTCATGCACATTTGATTTCACCCCCCGATTACCATCCCCAACCATAACAAACTCTCTTCTCCTCCTAGCCCTGTGACTACCCACTCCTGTGCCCTTCCTAACTATGCATTCCTGCCTGTTCAGTTTTCCCTCTATGTGAATGCTACCCCATTGGTATCTCATGGATGATTGCTCTAACGGGTGCATCTCCCTATAGTAGGTGGGTGCATTGCCTTGGGGTAGGTGTTCTGAATGTAGGTCTTTCTACTGTGGGATGAGAGCCAATCCATGGGAGTGAGTCCATTTCTAGCCCCGAAGGGTAACTCAGGGCTATAGTCTCAGGGGTTCTACCAGTCTCTATCCAACCAGTAATTCTGGTCATTTTTGTGTTTTTGAATTTTGTTCCACAATTTTCCTCCCACACTATCCAGGATCTCCAGTTTTGATGCCTTTCCAAGTGGTTGGCATTGTTAACCACGTACTATCTAGTTCTTCTGGTCTTGGGATCATGAAGGCCGAAGCCCTTGTGGTTCATCTTATCCTTGGACTAATAGTTTCCAGATGACTTTGATTTTCTTCACTCTTCTTTGATTCAGATGAGAAGAGACCAACACTTACATCTTAGATGGCTGCTCAAAAGCTTTAAGACCCCAGTCTCTAGTCATCAAAGTAGGCTGTAGAACAAGATTTTTATGTACTATGTTGTGCCAATTGAATATGATGTGCCCTAAGACTATGGTCCCAAGTCCGCAGGCCTGGTGATTCTCTCTCACAAGTTGTTTGGTTGTCTCTGAGAAGTTACTCCAACTCTGTCTTCTGTTTCTTCTGTAATGTATGTAGCTAATTTTGCAGCACTAGTGCATATGTAAGATTATCTTAGGCCAAATCTATTTATCTGTAGCCTGGTGTTTGGTGTTAGCGGTAATGCAGCATTTGTACGTACTAGTATTTGCATCTGTTGTCTATATCTTAAGTGCACGTTTCAGTGTCTTTTCTTTCCCCAATGTCATCATGCTGCTCACAGACTCTTTTCATTCTACCCTTCCCCTCACCCAAATCAATATGTGACCCCCAACTAGTTCAAAAATTTCCCTCTCCCTCCCTCCCATCCCCGGTCCTTCTTCTTTTCAATGTGTGAACTCACTGATATAAATTCTCTTCTGAGCACTGCTTTTGCTGCTCACCAAAGATTTTGGTATGTTGTATTTTCATTCTCAACTGATTCTAAGAATTTTTTAACTTCATTTCTCATTTTTTCTATTACCCAATAAATTGTAAGTAAGGTGTTATTCCATTTCTTAGTATTTAATTGTTATCCTTGTTCATTCTGTTTTTGATTTCTAGTTTTATAGTGCTATGATGAGAGAAGATGCTTTGTATTATTTCAATGTTTTTTAATTTATTGAGGATTGCTTTGTGGCCTAAAATATGGTCTATTCTGGAAAACGATCCATCTGTGTTGGAGATAAACACGTACTGTGCGGCTGTTAGATGTTAGCTGCTGTTATTCTGGGAGACTGAGTTAGTTGACAGTGTTATTTAGATCTTCCATATCTTTGTTGAATTTCTTTCTAGTTGTTTTTGTCTGTCATTAAAAGTGGTGTGTTAAACTCTGCTACTATTACTGTTGTTGTTGTTGTTGTTATGTGCCGTTGAGTCAAACCCGACTCATAGTGACCCCTCCTTGGGTTTCCGAGGCAGTATCACTATGGAAGTAGGATTGCCCAACCTTCCTTCCGAGGAGTGGCTGGTGGGTTTGAACCGCCAGCCATCTGGTTAGCAGGCAAGTGTCTTATCCACTATGCTACCAGAGCTCCCTACTGTAGCACTGTTTATTTCTCCTTTCAATGCTGTTAGAGTTTGTCTTATGTATTTTGGAACTCTGTCATAAGTTAGTATTTATTATGGTATGTCCTCTTGGTGGATTTACCCTTTGATCATTATATAATGACCTTCTTTTTCTCTTGTAATGGATTTTGACTTAAAGTCTATTTTATCAGAAATTATTATTGGTACTCCTGCTCTCTTTTGGCTCCTGTTTGCTTGGTGTCTTTTTTCCCATCCTTTGATTTTAACCTATTTATGTCTTTGTGTTGAAAGTGTGTCTCTTGTATGCAACATATTGATAGGTCATGTTTTTCTATACATTTTTTCCCTCTCTGACTTCTGAGTATGCATGGTTTGTGCCAAGAAATCAGAGCTTAGTCTTATTGGTACCTCTTTGTAGGTGATATTTCATTTTTCACAAACTGCTCTCAGAATTCTTTCTTTGTTCTTGGTTTTGGAAAGTTTGATCATAATGTGTCTTGGTGACTTTCTTTTGGGGCCTATTCTGTATGGGGCTCATTGAGCTTCTTGGATGGAAAACGTCTTGTTTTTCATGACATTAGTGAATTTTCTGTTAATAAATCTTCAATGACTCAGTACTTTTTTCTCTTCTTCTTCTGGAATTCCAATTATGTGTAAATTACTCCTCTTGACAGAGTCCTACATAACTCTTAGATGTTAATTTTTCTTCATCCTTTTCTGACTTTTCCTCAAATCAATTAGTAACAAGGGGTTTCACTGATTCTTTCTTTTTCTGATTCAATTCTACTTCTATGCCCTTCCATTGAGTTATCTACTTCTGATATCTTATTGTTAATTTTTATTATTTCTAGTTGTTGATTTTGTGTGGTTTCTAATTGTCTGTTTATTTTGTCATTTTGGTCTTGTATTGTTTTTCTGAACCCCTCCAGGGTTTTCTCTGTGTTTTCCTGATCTCTTTGAGGATCCAATACAGAAGTCTTTTTTTTTTTTTTTTTTTTAATTGTGATTTAGGTGAAGATTTACAGAGCAAATTCACTTTCCATACAGCGGTTCACATATACTTTGTCTCATGTCATTTACCACAGTTTA
>NW_006922272.1:792173-832065 GCF_000298275.1 Orycteropus afer afer | reverse complement strand
TCCATGTGTCTCCTTTTTTGGTATTTTCACATAAATTCTTCTGCTAGTTGGGGTTTAGTCCACTTTTGTATCCTTCCCTTTAAGGCTCAGGGGTCCAAGATTATCTTCTGTGTCTGCGTTAATTGGTTTCCCTTTTCTTTGTTGAAGAGGGTCTGTGCAGTCCTTCTGCCTAGTCCGCCATCTTGCCAGAACTAGCCCAATACAGAAGTATTTTGAATTCCTCATCAAGTAGTTTGACCATATCTTCCTCAGGAAGAGATGCCGCTTTATTTTGCCCATTTGTTAGAGCCACTTTATCCTGTTTCTTTGAATGATTAGTTATTATGTGCTATCTTAAGGCCTTAAGGTGAGTGAATGTGACAGAGTAGGTTCTTTCCTTGATATTGGGTGACAAGGACTGTGTATTCTGCGTGCCTCTACAGCCTTTGTGGAATGGTGGGGTCCTTCAGGGTTGGTGCATGCTCTGGAGGTCAGGGAAGGATGCCTCTGTAGGTGCTGTGACAGAGCACTTCCCAAATGGATGGGATAGGCCCTCTGTGCATGCACAAACTGGCATCTCAGTAGATGGTGAAGGATCAAGGGTCAGCGCATGTGCAGTTGGCCTGCTGGAACTGTCGGGGTGAGGGATGTGTGACGCTGCAGATGGGCAGACATTGGATGAAGGTGCTAAGAATTCCTGCCCATTGCTAGGCAGAGGCACATATGGAACTTATTGGTATGTGACAAACGTTGCTGATGAGGTGAAGTGCCTGGCAGGCACATTACCAGTTGTGTGTGCATAGTCACACCAGTCACCAGTTTATAGGCACTGTGGGTGCACTTCCATCGTTGCCAGGTGGTCATAGTGAGGTTCTATGGATCACTGGTCACCAGACAAAGGCACCAGAACTCTCACCACTTGCTGGGGCAATAGGGAGTAGGGAGAGGGGTTGTGCACTACCAGTCACCAGGCAAGTGGCACAGGAACACATGCCACCAGTTGCAGAAGGAGCGAGGCTGCAGAGGAGGATAGGTGAGATAGGGGCACTCCTCCAGTTACCAGTTGGTGGTGGGGGAACACGTAACATTGATTGTCAGGGCAGTGGGGTGTTGGCAGGCAAGAGTCCTCACTAATATTCAGTGGGGCAGTGGGAGTGGGTGCTCACCAAGCAATCCATGGGAGTAAACACTGCCGGCCTTTAGGGGAGCAGTGTGGCAGCAGTCGGGAGTGTATGCTGCTAAGCACCGGGGCAGCAGGGCTGAGTGTGCAATACATAATCCACTAGAATGTGTGTGCCACTGGCCATCGGGGAAGCAGGGTGGTGGTGGGCTCAAGTGCACTCACCAATTGCCAGGGTGGTGGGGGCAGGGTGTTGACACTTGAGCCACAGGAATACAAGCTACAGGCCACCAGGGGAGAAAAACAGTGGGGAGCAGTGGAGGAGGGCATGCTGGGCATGCATGCTACTGTCTGTCTAGCAGCATGGGGATGTGTGCTGTGTACTGCTGGGCTGGGGAGGGTGATGGAGGGGCACCAGCTCACTGGGTGTGCGAGGGTGAGGGGCCACACTTCTGGTCACTGGGAAGGTGGGATGTTGGGGTGGTAGGAAGAAGCGTACTCCTCCAGTTGCTGGCCACTGATGTGGGGCACTCCTTGCTGAATGTAGCCAGTGATCAGGGCCCTGCCCAAAACCAATACAAGGAGAAGGCGGTCCAGAGACCATCTCTCCAGGCATTGCTCCACAGACCCTCCCTTTTGTGAGCACTTTCAACTGAAACAATCAGGGACCACTGTGGTCAGTAGTTCTTGTTTTCCAGTTCCCTTCCTGCCCTGTTGTCACCTGTATCCCTGGATCTCTTGTCCATCTTCCTGCACTTTCCCTCCTTAGATATGGTTCATGTTCTGCTCACTTGCTTCACTCTGGATTTGCTTACACTGTATCTCTGTCTTCCACTGGGTATTCCACGACGTTGCCTCCCTATGCTCCTCACCCAGAAATACTGATTGCTTTGGCTCAAGATGGTCATGGTGTGCCAAGCCAGGTGGCCAGGCCCCTACGATCCATATGTCTCCTTATTCACTATTTTCATCCAGTTTCTCCTTCCATTTGGTGTTCTATCTAATTCTTCACCCTTCTGTTTGCTACTCAGGGTTCCAAGACTGTCATATGTATCTGTTTTATTAGCTTTCTCTTGTCTTTGCTGCAGGAGCATGGGATCGTATGCCTGACTAACCCGGCACCTTGGATTATACTTGAAAATTCATTCTTAAAGTCTCTTGGTAAATGACTCCTCCTTTATGAAGCTTTTCCCCTACCTTTTCCCTTTAGGTGCCCACAACACATTGTTAATACCTCTCTGAGAACTTGACATGTTGCCTTTTTTGAGAGTTATTTGTGTTCTTATCTCCTCTGCTAAATTATAATCTTCTTGAGGTCAGAGGCTCATGGACTCATCCCCACTTGTACATCTACTGGCATATCCAAAACCCAACTCTTGATTTTCATCTACACTCCTCCAAACTTACTCCGCCTTTAGTTTTCCCCATTTAGTAAAGGTACCTCCATTCATCCAGCCATGCTGCTCATCATTTTTGAAATCATCTTTGATTCCTCTTTTTTCTCACATCCTTTCCATCAGTGAACTTTAACAATGGTTTGAATCACCATCATCTTTTACCTGTTCTATTAGACTCCTGCTTGCAGTCTTGCATTCTGCACCCCTCACTGTGTGCTAGCATGCACTGCTACTCAGCAGCCAGAGTGTTCACCTATACTTTTTAAGCTTTATTATATCTCACCACTGCTTAAAATGTGCGATAGCTTACCACCATGCTTAGAATAAAATCCAAAATCCATACCAGATGGGGCCCTACTCATTCCCTACTATTCCCTGCTCTGCTCACTGTGGTCCAACCTCATTGCTGTCCTTGCTGTTCCTCACAAGGGCCTGGCACTCACTTCTCCCAAGATCTTTGCTATTCTTTCTCTCTGTGGAACACTCTTTCTCTTGACAGTCACATGATACATTCCTTTAAACCCATTAAGCCCCTGTTTATTTTCTCATGTTCTTTGGGTCAATGGTAAATGTCACTTCATCAGAAACATCTTTCCTGACTATCCTAACTAAAAGAACATCCCATTATTTCTTTGTCACTGTCTATACCTTGACCTTTTTAGTTCTATGAGGGCAGGAACTTTGTTTTGATCACTGTTCTAGTCTCAGAACATGAATAGCATACAGCAAGCACTTAATGAATGAATATTGTTAAACATGGGAGCTCTGGTAGCATAGTGCCTAAGGCACTTGACTGCTAACCAGAAGGCTGGCGGTTCAAACCCACCAGCCACTCCTCGGAAGGAAGGTTGGGCAATCCTACTTCCGTAGTGATACTGCCTCGGAAACCCAAGGAGGGGTCGCTATGAGTCGGGGCCGACTCGACGGCAAATAACAACAACAACAACATTGTTAAACATATGAATAAACTCTTTTGTATGTCCTGATGTTTCCTGCCCTGTTCTTTGGTCATCATGTAGTATGAAAATATATTTGCTGAACTGAATTTTTACCTACATTCTAAAAATTATATAAGAGGAAAAACAAACATGTTTTCATGTTTCAAACTTGCTTGTAGAGAAATAAAGATTGTAGAGAAGCTGCTATAATATAGCTTGGCCTTTTATTTCTTGGTTCTGACATGATGGACCTCTCTGTTAGCTGTTATCAAGTCAGCTCAACTGACGGCAATCATATCTCTAACAAAACAAAATGTTGCCTGATCCTGTGTCATCTCCATGATTGCTGGTATACCTGAGTCTATTGTAGGAGCTCTGGTAGCGTAGTGCTACCAGACTGCTAACCAGAAGGCTGGCGGTTTGAACCCACCAGCCACTCCCCGGAAGGAAGGTTGGGCAATCTACTTCCGTAGTGATACTGCCTCGGAAACCCAAGGAGGGGTCACTATGGGTCAGGGCCGACTCAACGGCACATAACAACAATTGTAGTGGCTATTGTGTCGATCCAACTCAGTGAGGGTTTCCCTCATTTTTGCCCGCCCTCTATTTTACCAAGCATGGTGTTTGTCTTAGTTATTTAGTGCTGCCTGCTATAACAGAAATACCACAACTGAATGGCTTGAACAAACAGAAACTTGTTCTCTCAAACATTAAGAGGCTAGAAGTCCGAATTCAGGGCACCAGCTGTAAGAGAAGGCTTTCTCTCTCTGTTGACTATGGGGGAAGGTCCTTGTCCCCTTTCAATATCTGAGAGTCTGGCATCCCTTGGAGATCTCCATATGTCTTGGTATTAATCTTCATCTGGGTCTAGGAAGTTGTTAGCACTGGGACCCCGGGTCCAAAGTAAGCACCCTACTCCCAGGTCTCCTTTCTTGGTGTTAGTCAGCTCCCTCCTTCTCTGCTTGGTTCTCTCCTGTAAGATAAAAGGCGACAAAGGACATACCCCAGGGAAACAATCCCCCTCAAACCAGATCAGGGCTGTGACCTATGTAAGGCTGTTGCGTCCCATCCTAATCCCCTCACAACTGATTGGCTGATCATATCAGATCACATCAGGGGGGATGATTACATCATTACATAACTGCCAAATTATATCATTACAATACTGCTAAACAACTAAGAATCATGGCCCAGTCAAGTTGACACATATTTTGGGGGGACACAATTCAATCCATGGCAATGTCCTTTTCTACGATTGGTCTTTTGATGTGTCTAAAATAAGCAAGTTTAAGTTCTTGCCATTTTTGCTGCTAAGGCAAGACATTTTATTTGTATTTTTTCTAAGACTGGTTTGTTATTCTTTTGACAGTCCCTTGTATATTCAATATTCTTCACCAAAACCACTGTTTGACTGCATCATTTTTTCTCTTGTCTTCATTTTTCATTATTCAATTTTCATATGCATATGACATGATTGAAAAGAGCAAAGTACTGTATATCAAATTGAACATTTATTTTAAGGATGACGTTTCATCCATCCCAAACCCTTAAAGGCAATACTGTCCACACAGAGAGTATGTTGGCGGAGGTGGTGACGAGGGTACAGAGGTCGGGGACTAAAGTATTATAGACAGTATTGTTGTTGTTGTTATGTGCCGTCAAGTCAGTCCCGACCCTAGCGACCCTTCCTTGGGTTTCCGAGGCAGTATCACTACGGAAGTAGATTGCCCAACCTTTCTTCCGAGGAGTGGCTGGTGGGTTCAAACCGTCAGCCTTCTGGTTAGCAGTCAAATGCTTTAGGCACTATGCTACCAGAGCTCCTACAGAAAGTGTAGGTGTGAAGAATATCACCAGGAAGGTGACTGCCTGCCACAATGCCACAGAGTTAACTACGGCCAGTATACAGCTAAAGCCTCTTTGAGTTTCACCTAAGTTTTCCTTCCTCTTGCATTTCTCTCATTTTTACAGTACTGGCTTCTTAGAAATAGATCTTCCCTTTGTTTCTAGGTTTTTAATATCATAAGAACAAAAAAATCCCAAAACAAAAATAAAGCATTTAGTCTCATAATCATCTATATGAAACTAAATGGTCAAAAATTACTCTAAAGCAAGGAGGAGAAGGTGAGAGGGCAGGGACACCAGAGTACTGGAAATAGCATAACCAGAATGTAACGAATGGCAAGAATGACACATCGTGAAAAATATAACCAATATCACTGAATAATTTGTGTAGAAATTGTTAAATGGGAACCTAATTTGCTGTGTAAAATTTCACCTTAAACACAATAAAATAGTTTAAATATATACAGATAGCCTTGAATCACCTACTCTCTCTTGTCTCACATACAAGAGGGCAGTATTTTTTTTCTTTGCCATCCAATGTATGTATTCATGTTAAAGCATATATCTAGAACAGTATAAATTCATTTAACCAAATTTAAATGGTCATTCCCAAATTAATTTTAAATTATTTGCTGGTTCTCTTTCAGAATTTCCTTGAGTCCCTCCTTTTATATTAAATCCCTACATTTAGTGGCATCGATAACATCTTTTGACTGAAAAACACAACCATTAATCATAATGAATTGTAATTCTAATTTTACTTTTCTTGCACAGTGAGTACATTTTCTAATCCAGTGATTTGACTCTGTCTACACATAAGAATCACTTGCAAATCTTGGGGGGAAAAAAAAACTTCATAGTTTCATGAGGCATTCCAGTTAATTGGCCTAATAATGTATTAAGTGCTCTGTTCTACCTCCTAGTTCACTTCATAGTTCCTGGAGTGTTAAAAGGTTGAAAGTAGCCATTCAAGGAATAACAACTGATCTCTATTCACCTGGAGAAAGGGAGAAAGAAGCAGAGTCAGAACAGGAGAAGGATATGGAACATAAGACCTGAAGAACTACACGGTGCCTGGCTACCATCACTGAACCTTTTGATCAAGGATTCTACAGAGGAATCCTGATCAAAAGGGGGGAAAAGCAGGATAGAATTTCAAATTCTCATGGACTCCAGACTTTCTGGAGCCATAAAGCCTGGCCAAACCTCTGAAACTATTGCCTGAGATAATCTTTAAACCTTAAACCAAAAGTATCCCCTGAAGTCTTCTCAAAACCCA
The DNA here is from genome assembly GCF_000298275.1 of Orycteropus afer afer. Taxonomy (NCBI): domain Eukaryota; kingdom Metazoa; phylum Chordata; class Mammalia; order Tubulidentata; family Orycteropodidae; genus Orycteropus; species Orycteropus afer. The sequence continues at coordinate 825,510 of NW_006922272.1, read as the reverse complement.
ACAGTAATTTAGCTTAACTAGGAGCTCTCTGGTAGCATAGTGGCTAAAAGCACTTGACTGCTATCCAGAGGGCTGGCGGTTCAAACCCACCAGCCACTCCTCGGAAGGAAGGTTGGGCAATCCTACTTCCGTAGTGATACTGCCTCGGAAACCCAAGGAGGGGTCGCTATGAGTCGGGGCCGACTCGACGGCACATAACAACAACAACTGTAAAAAATATCTGCCTTGAGCATTATGCTCTTTTAAGAACTATCTATACGGGATCAATGTGACAACAGCAACTCAAAACAAAAAAACAAAAAATGAAACTGGAAACTTAGAGAGCAGTGAACTTATGTTAATGGGGAAGGAACAGCTCAGAGAAGGAGGTGAGAATGGTCGCTGAACTATACGTGTAGAAATGGTTGAATCGGTGTATGTTTTTGCTGCATATATTCTCAACAACAAAATAAATACTATTAAAACAAACAAAAACACTTCTGTGGTAGTTGTGCGTCAGCTTGGCTGGGCTTGCTTTTGAGTGGCTGGGCAGCTGAATGTAGTTATTCCCCATGATGAGACACAGGTATTCAACTTCATGGTGGGGTCTATTGGAGCAGTTTAGGAGCTGAATTAGGGATGTGGTCTGCTTCCAGTATATAAGAAGAAGCACTGAGAAAAGTCTTGGAGCTTTACGGCACACTTGGACCCAGCATGTAGCCAAGTCTTCATTCAGCAGCCTGCCATGTTTCCTGCGAATCTTGGGACTGCCTCTGGACGTGAAGTAGTGGCCTGCCATGTTGTTTGGTAATCTTGGGACTGTGCCATTTTATTTGTTGACCTTGGGTTTGTCAGCCTCAGCAGCCAGCAGTTGCCTGAGTGAAGAGATGCCCATAGCTCCAGTGGGCCGGGAGCAAGAGACAGAGCTGAAGCCCAAGGTCGAGGGGTCTTCACCTAGCTCCTAGAGCTTAGCACTTTGAACTCGGACTTCTAGCCTCCTAAACTGTAAGAGAATAAATCCCTGTTTGTTAAAGCCATCCATTTGTGGTATCTTCTGTTAGAGCAGCACTGAAGGTTAACCAAAACAACTTTGTAAAAATACCAATTCCCAGGACTTACTCAAGATCAAATCAGTATCTCTGAGGCACAGAGAGAGGCAGAAGAATTTATTTACTTATTTTTAAGTTTCCCAGGTGATTCTAATGTGCAATCCACACTTGAGAACCACTGCTCTTAAAATATGCTATTAAGATATACTACTATGGGTCCCAAAGAGATAATGCAGTGATAAGAATAGTAGCAAGAAGACCTGAAGTTGAAATTTTTGCTATGGTTAGTCCACCAAGCTGATCATTTTCCTGTGGATAAGTAGTCTACTTGAATACTACATTACACAACTGGATGCAATGATTACTTTGGATATGACTCAAAACATAAATTAACAAATTAATTAGGATTTAAATATAGTCTAAAGAAATTATTAGTCAAAGATCTTATTCATTTGCAATGTCATTTTTAGTAATCTATGGCTTACAGAGTTACATTATTTTGTAACATTCTTTCCCCTTCCCCATCTTTTACTGTAATTAATGCTGCAAACTCAAGGTAGGGAAAAAAGTCTTCGTTCTATTTCTCTAAGAAGTGATTCATTAAATGGTTTTTTGCTGGTGGGTGATGAAGAAGAAGAAAGTTGAAGGGTAGTTACGATCCATGCACATCTAGACAGTCTACAAAGGGAATGGGTGAGGAACCTAGGTGTTTAATGAAGAGGTAAAGCTAGTCAAAAAAAAAAAAAACTTAGGCAACCAAGATGCAACAGTAACTGGGTATTGTCTCACTGCAATGGCACTACTGCAACATTCTTCTTATGTACTTTTCCAGCACACTATTTTGTTTATGTTGAATTTTTCCATTAGTAATTGCCTACAAGAATTTCTAAATGGAACACTTATTGACCAAAAGCAGAAAGTTGACAGCTAAAGAGCAAAGTTATGCTCCATGTATGCTTTGAGGTGATCATAATTTGGATAAATCAATACATAATGGTTTAGTTGAGGAAACAACTACATTGGCTGGTATGTTGTTCATCATTTTCTGTAACATAAACATATCTTTTTCCAGTTCTATTATTTTCTGAGCACTTCATAAAATGGTATTTTATTCAGGTAATTCTTCAAAACAACTGTTGCCAGGACCTAAATTGGCATTGGAAGTAAGCAAACCAAAACAAAAAAACAGATTATTTGAAAAGAGAGAGAGAGAGAGAGAGAGAAAAGAATCTTAGTATTACATAAAGCACTGGACAGCTTCCAAGTGATTTAAACATCTATGTCCTAATTACCTCAATATGGTTTTTCTGTCAGGAGCGTCAACATTACCTTTGGGAATTGTGAAGCGGTCTTTTTGTAGTAAATTATAATTTCTCAATGATTATTATTAGATTAGGTATTAGCAATTTACTGGTGTATATATATATATATATATAATTTATTACTGTCTGAATCTTGATCTTAAAATAATTAACAACGTTCCACCAACTAACAACGCCTCCTATATGATGAATTAGAATATAATTTCTAAATCATTATTAGTGTGGGTACTTTTCTTTGATATTTTTGTTTTACTCCTGAAAAATAAAAAAAGATATTTCTAAAATCCTAAGTTTTCTTTTAAAATTCTTGAGCACTTTGCAAACTGAATTGACAACACTGAGACATTATTGCTTCCTCAAGAGCTTAAATACTGCACTCTATCCTCATCAAGCTTTTTTTCTAAGATCTAAATTCTGTAGTTCTGAATTTTCATTCCTATAGATTCTGCTTATGTATTATCTTCATTTTTCAAAGGTAATTGTAATATTCATTTGTTGGTAGGAACATTCTTTGGAGAGAGAAATACTCAAAAGAATTCCTGATTTTGTATTTCCCCCAATTCAAGAATCTATTGTTTAGAAGACAAACCCATGAGTTTTACTGCACAGTCATTGGAAGCCTGTTTTTTTCAAAACTTAAAAAAATAAAAAAAGTTAATGTAGAATTTTTAGTTTTTTCTTTTGAATTGGCATCAGTATAAGCCTGTTACATTTGATAGGAAGTTTTCCTGTGTTCACAAGATTCATTCCCTTTTGGACTGTTTTCCTACTACATCTTCAAGCATAACCCTCACTAGGAGTTACAGAAAAGGTAAGTGTAAAGAAGATACACAACTTTACTTTGACCGTTAAGCAACAAAGATAAAGATAGTAAGGAAGACCAAGACAAGACGAAAATGAAACCCTTCTTGTGCAACCAGGCTCATTACAAAGCTCAATTAATTCAGACTGAGGACAATGCTTTTTGTTAGTTTTTTTCCAAGTTCCCCTCTTTCTGCCCCTTGTGTTTTCTTTTTTGCTTGTGATTCAGAAAAGTTTTCAGGGAAGGAATAGTTTGTAAATTTCACGTAAGTTTTCTATTTTTAGTGTTTTATCGTTCTCCAAACCCCCCAATGTCCCCAGACACTCAGGAAGTTACTAGGCTCCCTTTACACCTTTTTGAGGCTCTACTTCACGAAAACCAGGAGTCCTTTGTCCTCAGGGGGGGAAAAATAATGAACTTACACAGCACTTTGCATTTGATTCCAGGACATCTGTCAACTTCCCAAAGCTCATCTTTGGACACCAAGTTATAATGTGAGTCTAGCGATAAAAGGTAAGGAATTCCCAGCGCCTTTCAAGGAGCTAAAAGACCCCTCTGTTTCCTAACGAAGGTAATTTCAAAGGCAGCCAGTTCAAGTTCGGACCTTGGCCGCAGGTGTAAATATGTTCTGGCTACCCACAGGCTTAATCCTGAGAAAAGTTAACTTTTGGCTCCCTGCATTTCACCAAACCTCGTCCGGTAGGCGCCGGACCTGCGCTTGGCTGTAGCCTCAAAATCTAAGACCTGGTAGGACAGGTGTGTAAAAAAAAAGTATATGGGCACCACCTGGTCCCCGCACACAAACCCAATCTAACGAACGGAGCCCACCGGCTCCCCGACGTACTTACTCCTAATTTGAGTATGACCTCAGATGTCTCATCTCCTTCCAGTAACGCGAGCACAACACAACCACACCCCGCGAGAGATCTAACACTGATGTTGCTCTTCAACCTGAGGACCTCCGCAAAAGCGAGGCGGGAAAATCTCCCCCGCTTACCCTGTCCGGAGCCCCAGCGTGCGCGGGGTGTTCTTACCTTGGGGTTGGTCAGGAGCTGGTGCTCATCGCTGTGCAGTAGCGCCCTGGAGTTGGACTCAGAGTTGTTCACGTACACCTGGACGCAAGGGTACTGAGAGATGCCCCTGCAGTCGGCGCCACAGGTGAAGGTGCACTCGAACACCTCGCCGATTTGCTGCACCGACAGCACAGTGCAGTTGGCCGCCGTGGCTTGTAGATCCTGCAGCGCGGGACTAAGCCAGCAGAAGCCGAAGATGAAGAGCGACACCACACCGGAGATGATGAGAAACAAGCCGAGCCGGATGCTCTTGTCCTCGGCTTCCGTGTACTCGTAAGCCACCCGGAGCTTCGCCATCGCCCCCCACTCTCGGCGGCTGGCGCGCTTCCCCCCGCCCCCTCCCGCCCCCGGCGCAGAGCCCGACTGCCTCGGGCGGGAGGAGCCGCCGTCGCCGCCTCGCGACAGCAGGGGAGTGGGCGGCGAGGGGGAGCACGCGAGAACAAAGGGGCTGAAGCCTGCTGCACCCCCGGCGGCGGCTGCCGGCCCCCCACCTCACCCCCAGCCGCCGCCCGGGCCCCGGAGGCTCACGGTGCAGCTGCTGCTTCAGAGTCTCCGCCACCCCGGGGCGCGAGCCGCGCACGGGCTGCTCCAGACTCCAGCGCCCCCTGCCAGCCGCCACCCCCGTGCTCTCCCCGCCTTCCCTACCCCGCCTCCTCTCTCCGGGTGTCTCCCGGTCTCCATCACCTGCTAGGCACTCCTTCGCCTGCTCGCGGGCCGGATGTCCCGAGGGTTAGCGCTGCGGGTCTAGCCCAGAGGCTCCCCTGCTTTGGAGGCTGTTCCGCCCGCCCCCTCCCAGCGTCGACCCCCGCCGGCCTGGCCTGCCCCGCCCGGGGGCGTCTCCTGTAGGCGAGCTACAGGCGAGAACCCGGAGTAGCGAAGGCTTCTGCTCAGGATCCTGTTTAAATCCTCCCAGAAGAGGTCCGTGATGCAAGCTTAGGATCAGTATAGCTTAACCACAGTGAAAGTTTAAAAAATAAAAGGGAGGTGGGGGCTGGGGAGTGCAAGTAGAGTGGCGGAAATCTTGATCTCCAAACGGGTGATTTTTCAGCGAGAGGGAGAATGAGCCACGGGCCAACCGCGGGCGCACCTTGGGCAGCAGGTACCGGTGGCCATCTGGGAGGACAAACCCGGGCGGGGTCGCGCTTACGGGTGGAAGCCCCCGGGCGAGAGGTGTGTGCTAGGGTGAACCCAAGGGTGGGCTGCTACTGCAGGTCCCCACGCTGCAAACGGGCGCGAACTATGCAGGAGACGTGAGCCGGCCGCAGCTTCGCAGCCGCTGCAGCAGTAAGAGTGGTAACTGACGGGCCGCCGAGTACCCGGCCCTCCCAACCACCTTGTGCCATGCACTAGCCCCCAGGTCCCAACCTGGCCTGCAGGGTGGCAAGGTTGGAGTGAAACATGCTGTGAGTCAGATCGAGTTTGATATGGAGCAATGCGTGTGGTGACGGAAATCTGCAACTGCCAAGCCAAGGAAACTTGCTGCCTGGATCCTGGGTGGACCTCGCTGCCACTTGTCTCTAGAAGTCGGATAGACCACAACTATATCTAAGACTGGGACCTAAGGAAACAGGTGTCTGTCGAGTCTTGGAGCCCTGGGAGGAGACATCGCTTTTCCCATTAAGGCTGACCTCTCTCGCTTAGTGGCGCTCGAGAACAGAACCTTTTCTGTTCTGTTTGTAGATAAGCTTTGAAAGGGCTGTGCAGGGCGACCACGGTGTGCAAACCCACTTTTGGACAGGTACCGTTTCTAGAGCTGCGTTCTGCTGTCTCCTTCCCATTGCTTCCTCCACCCTCGCCCCGCTCTTGCATGTCTTAAGCCTCTACTTTTCCGTCTTTTTTAAAAGTTTGTAATTTTTTGAAACCACACTTTTCGTAAAATCAAACTTGAAAACTATTTCGACCTGTGTATTTTAAAATAAAATGTTTGTTTACTTCTTTGCAAAATATATGTAAATATTTTTCTTAGTGTGCAAGTCCCAAATAAATATACTCTTAAATTCAGTTATGTTTCCAATGAATATGGAAACACCTAATCATACGATTCTTGACCTCTTTCCTAGGCTTAAAGGATTACTTAATTGGTTTTGAGTACCTTCCAGCTGCAGTTCTTTTACTTTGAAGTACTACATTACTTACGTGATAGGTAACAGAATTTCCAAGGAGTGGGGAAATCAACTTTAATTTCAGGAAAACACACTTTTCCTGAATACATTATGAAGATGCAGGGTTTGGAAAACTTCCAAATGAAGACGACGCTTTGTACTTGAATACCTTTCAAATTATGAGACAGCTTTTTCTTTCTTTCTTAAGAATTACATTGCTTTCTTCCTTTTCTGTTGGCATAAACACAATTGTTAGTGATTACATTACCTGAAAGGAAAAATGAGTTTAATAGTTGAAACAGTTTGTGATTACAAACCTTCACTTGGAATCTTTGTCCTATTGAAGGTTATAAGAATCTTTCTTTTCAAGGCTGAAGCCCCTACTCTGAGGTAGTGAGGAGCCTCCAGATCTAATGACTCTGCTTCAGTGTGCTGAAGGATGGGACTGTGAGGCAGAATTCTTATTAATGCCCTGAAAACACAGGGAAGGGAGGGACTCGATAAGAATAATTTGATAAATAAGATACCTTTTTCGAATTGCAAAGCTCAACGAGTTCTGTGAACGAACCCTCTGTCTCCAAACTGAAGCAAGATGGTTTTCTAAGTCTAAGGAACACATAGCAGAAACTTCTGTCTCAATTTAACCTAAATTCTTAAGGACTTTTAAATCTCTTTTTTTCTACTCCTGCATTAGTTTCTTTCTTTACAGTTATTCTTAAAGTATTTGAAGAAAACAGTTGCCATCAGCATTATGTTCTTTAAACAGCATTTATTTTTCTCCTATTTTTAAATTAGCTTTCTTGTTTCCTCTAAACTTCCTTATTAGTATATTTCTTGAGAGTCAAACATATAAAACACATAAAAACCTTCACAAATTAAATCAATTTTTATCATTAATGGATTATTGGTAATGTTTGCTATTAATTTCCTATGCTAAAGGGGGGGCTAGCTTATCATATGCCTAAGGAAGATTGGATAAGGAAATTTGTTTCAGAAAACAGGTCATCATTGTCTGAGAAGTCAGAATAGTAATAAGAACCTTAAAGACCTCAGAAGTGCTAAACTCTGAGGTCGCTTAGCATCCTCTCTTCTCTATGGAGCAGAGGCAGCACAAAAAATGCATGTCTTCCCTTAACCGTCCTTCCTCTGCATAGTGTTCCACCAATTAAGATAAAAAACGTAATACTCAGAACCAGACTATCTGATGTACATAATTGTCTGCAGCAGTGTTTCCAGGAGAATTGTGGCCAAGCCTTAAGTTCCATTTAAAAAAAAAAGAAAGAAAAACTACCTAAATAAGGGTCATTAAAACCATTATTGTATAAGTTGTTCTTATGAACAGTAGTCCTGTAAAAGGTCCTGAGACTGATTTCAAAGTTGCAATATACAAGTTCATGTGCAATTATGCTTTTATTAAAAGATTCTGAGAAAGAATTATCATAAGGAGGGCTCTGGTATCCTAGGAATGGAAGGGAATTCAGAGCATTTGACAAATTTATGGATTTCTTGCCATGCTCCATTGTGAATGTTAGATATATATTATTAGCCTCAGAATTTTAAGTTTCAAATAAATTTTCTATGTGGCCACTATTTTTTCTAATTATTTTTATTTATAAACTTTACCTGTTACATGGGCATATAATTATTACTGAGAACACTACTAATGTTTCTAGGTATCTGTAATTGTAACATATTGGAACTGAAAGGGATCTTAAATATCACCTAGTTCAACATCAACCAAGTAACTCCTGAAGACTGCATACTGTTTGAAGTAGTAAAGAATGATTATTAAAAATATTTATAGAGTAAGTTCAAATATATGTTTCCATGCAGCTTTTGTAATTGCAATTGAGGAAAGAAAGAAAAAGGCACAGGTAGTTACTTCGCATTTATAAATTCAGAATTCTGTCCTGGAAGTGCTGACTGTTGCTGTTAGGTGCCGTCAAGTTGGTTCTGACTCCCGTTGACACTACATACAACAGAAGGAAACACTGCCCAGTCCTCACAGTTGTCGCTGTGTTTGAGCCCATTGTTGCAGCACTGTGTCAAACCATCTTACTGAGGGGCTTCCACTTTTTCTCCTGGCCCTCTGCTTTACCAAGCTTCATGTCCAAAATACGTAAGATGAAGTCTTGTGCCATCCTGACATCTAAGGAGCATTTGTGGTTGTATTTCTTACAAGATACATTTGTTCATTCTTCTGGCAGTCCATAGTATATTCAGTAATATTTGCTAACACCATAACTCCCTAGCCTGCCTTATTCACTGTCCAGCTTTCACATGCCTATGAGGCAACTGAAAATACCATGGCTAGGGGCAGACATATCTTAGTCCTCAAAGTGACATTTTAGCTTTTGAACACTGTAAAAAAGATCTTTTGCAAAAGAGTTGCTCACTGCAATATGTTGTTTGATTTCTTGACTGCTGCTTCCATGGGTGTTGACTGAGGATCGAAGATGAAATCCTTGACAACTTCAATATTCTGTTTATCATGATATTGTTTATTGGTCAATTATGAGGATTTTTATTTTATGTTGAGGTGTAATCCATACTGAAGGCTGTAGTCTTTGATCTTCTTCAGTAAGACCTTCAAGTTCTCTTTGCTTTCCACAAGCAAGTTTGTGTCATCTGTATATCCAGGTTGCTAATGAGTCTTCCTCCAATTGTGACGCTGTGTTCTTCTTCATATAGTCCAGCTTCTTAGGTTATTTGGTCAGCATACAGATTGAGTAAGTAGGTGAAAGGGTACAACCCTGATGCATACTTTTCCAGATTTAAAACCACACAATAACCCCTTGTGGTTTAATGACTGCCTCTTGTTCTATGTACAGGTTCCATATGAGCATAATTATTCTGGAATTCCCACTCCTTGCAATGTTATCCATAATTTTTTATGATCCACAAAGTCGCCTTTCACATAGTCAATAATACATAGGTAGACATTTTTCTGGTATTCTCTACTTGGAGCCAAGATCCATCTGACGTCAACAATGATGTCTCTCATTCCATATGCTCTTCTAAATCTGGCTTGAATTTCTGGCAGTTCCCCATTAATGTACTACTGAAAATGTTTTTTGAATTATCTTAGCAAAATTTTACTTGTGATATTAATGATGGTTTGATAACTTTTACTTTCTGTTGGATCACCTTTCTTTGGAATGGAATAAATATGGACCTCTTCCAGTTGGTTGGCCTGGTAGCTGTCCTCCAACTTTCTTGGGACAGATGAGTGAGCGCTTCCAATGCTGCATGTGTTTTTGCAAACATCTGAATTGATATTCCATTGATTCCTGGAGCCTTGTTTTTCTCCAATGTCTTCAGTGCAATTTTGACTTCTTCCTTCAATTCCACTGATTCTTGATCATATGCTACCTTCTCAGTGGTTGATCACTGATCAATTCTTTTTGGTACAATGACTCTTGTGTCCTGACTGTTATGTTATTGTTGTTACATGCCATCGAGTCGGACCCGACTCATAGTGACCCCTCCTTGGGTTTCTGAGGCAGTATCACTACTGAAGTAGATTTCCCCATCTTCCTTCTGAGGAGTGGCCGGTGGGTTTGAACCGCCAGCCTTCTGGTTAGCAGTCAAGTGCCTTAGCCACTATGCTACCAGAGTGTCCTGACTAGAGTTCCTAAATTCTCACCAATTGTTAGTTTCCATGTCAATTGGAGTGAATTTCTATGAAACACACACACACACACAATTCAGGAAAAGGAAAATCAGCTTTGGAATTAAAGGCCAAGAGGTTTGGCTTCAGCTTTGTTTGATGTAGATAAATAATTGATGTTTCAAGATTGTTTCTTTCTCCTCCTACGAGAGGGATGGACTAGAAGACTTTTAACATTTTATGATTTTAGGATGATTTTATTCTTGTCATGTTCTTTAAAAACTTGGGTACTGCTATCTACCTGCACCTAACCAAGTAAAATGTTGTTGTTGTTCTGTGCCGTCAAGTCAGACCTGACTCATAGCGAGCCCTCCTTGGGTTTCCAAGGCAGTATCATTATAGTAGTAGATTGCCCAGCCTTCCTTCCGATGAATGGCTGGTGGGTTTAAACCACCAGCCTTCTGGTTAGCAGTCAAATGTCTGAGGCACTACACTACCAGATCCCCTACCAAATCAATACTCTAGTATTTTTGAAATACAGAAAGGATTTGCTAGGACAATAGTATGGAGTGTTTGCTTTTAAACAAATGTAGCCACATCTGAGCATCTAATGATAAGCAGCTAGGTTATTAATACATGTCCTTATTTAATCTTCCCATGAGATGAAAAGGAAACCAAAGTTGGGAGACAATAAGTAACTTTCCCAGGGCCACAAACATACTAAGTAAAGGGCCAAGAGATAACAAGGGTCATCCTTACTTATACTATGCTGCCTGTAAGAAATTTCTGTATTTAGCAAAAACAAGTGTAAGTAATGCAAAAATTATTTACAATGGATTTAAGGTGTTTACATGTACTTATATTCAAATACGGTTCTTTTTGTTGCGTTATATGCCATTGAGTCAGACCCAACTCATAGCAACCCCTCCTTGGGTTTCTGAGGCAGTATCACTATGGAAGTAGAATGCCCAACCTTCCTTCCAAGGAGTGGCTGGTGGGTTTGAACCGCGAGCCTTCTGGTTAGCAGTCAAGTGCCCTAGGCACTAAGCTACCAGAGCCCCTCAAATAGAGTTAGGCTTGTATAAGATTTGTACTGTAAAACTTGACTATGGAGGGAACAGTGGATAGAATATGGAGCTAATGACTATCTGGTCTTGTTTCACTCTGAAACACATTGTGTTGAGAATAGCTTTTTCAGGTGTATAGTGAATAAAATAATAATAATAAAAAAAAAAACCTCACTGCCATCGAGTGGATTCCACTCACAAAGACCCCTCCTTGGGTTTCCAAGGTGGTATCTCTACAGGAGCTCTGGTGGCATAGTGCCTAAGGTATTTGACTGTTGGTCAGAAGGCTGGCAGTTCAAACCTACCAGGCACTCCTCAGAAGATTGAGCATTCTACTTCCATAGTGATACTGCCTCGGAAACCCAAGGAGGGCTCTCTGAGTCGGATCCAACTCATCACGGTGCAATGCATTGTTTCATCTCTCTATAGGAATAGAGTGACCAATCTTTCTTCTGAGGAGTGGCTGGTGGGTTTGAACCATTAGTCTTCTAGTTAGCAGTCAAATAAATGCCTAAGGCACTAGGTCACCAGAGCTCCTATAGCAAATATGAGAAATACTGTTTTATGTGGGAAAGGGCAGTTAAGAATAGTATTTAAGTTTCAGAGAAGCAGCTTGTTGATCAAGCTATATCCACAATAGAAGTAAACAAAAGGAATGACTGGATGTTAATTTAAAAAAAAAAAAAAAAACCCACAAACCCACTGCCATCCAGTTGATTCTGACTCATAGTGACCCTTTAAGGACAAAGGAGAACTGCCCATAGGGTTTCCAAGGTTGTAAATCATTATGGAAGCAGAGTGCCTCATCTTTCTTTTTGTGGAGCAGCTGGTGGGTTTGAACGGCCAACCTTTTGGTTAGCAGTAAAATGCCTTAACCACTGCACGACTAGAGTTCCTCTGCTACACAAGTTACTAAATAACTCTAAAGTACAATGAGCAGCAGTGGTGGCACAACAATTAAGTGCTCGGCTCCATCACAGAAAGACCTGGCAATCTGCTTCTGTAGAGATTAACCTAGATAAGAACAGTTCTGTCATATGGGGTTGTTGAGTTGAAATGGAGCAGAATGAAAATCTGTCATCTTTTTAATGCAGGAAACAGTTTTTCTTGCATTTGCTCGGACACTTCCAGTAATGCAAAGTCCATTAACTTCTAATGCTATCCATTTAATATTTGGACCACTTAAAACACTGTGAGGTGGTACTTCCTTATTGTATATTGGAATCTGCCTTGACACCCACGTAATGGTCCTTCTTCTGTCCTCTGATGCTACGTAACATAATCTGCCTGGGACAAATGACTCCATTGGATAGCTATCATATCTCTTCTAGGCCTTTTCATCTTTCACTAATCTTTCAGTTTCTTCAACATTTACTTAATATGGTTTAGAAAACTAAGGTCTTACCTTTGCTCTAAAACACTAAGAAAAATAGGTAATTAAGTTGGAAAGGATACTTCAGAATTAACTCTTTTTAAAAGACAACCTTCTTTAACATTCTCTAAAACCAGTCTGCACCTTTCTTTTCCATGCTATCCAAGCTATAAAACATTTCTAGGATGATGGCTTTTCTTAGTTAACAATGTCATTGCAAATGTAGAGCGAGGCTGGGAAAATGTTTTTGGCTTCCCTTCATGATAGAGAACTTGGATTCCAAATAGTGATGTGTAGGATAACTATATAATATTCAAATTTTAAATTTATATTAAATCAGAGTGCACTGAAAAATATTTTAGATAAAAATGGGAAATCTGGAAATATTTTTTTAGCAGAGTATCATAACTTAAATTTTAAAAATTGAGGAGCTCTGGTGGTGTAATGCCTAACCAGAAGGCTGACAGTTCAAACCCACCAGACACTCCTCGGAAGGAAGATTGGGCAATCTACTTCCTTAGCGATACTGCCTCGGAAACCTAAGGAGGGGTCATGTGATTTGACGGCAGTGAGTATTGGTTTGGGAATTTTCATACAATAAATGAATGTAACTTGTTTTAATAAGGTAACTTAAGGAAATGTTTGAAGATTATTAACCACTTAAAGATAAACATTCAAAATCAAATATTAATCAAGCATGTCAGCCCTTCTCTTGAAAAGAAATATTTAACAGCTCAATTTTACTTTTAAGAAAGCCCATTTTTGTGCAACTGTTACATATGGTAATTAAAACTACATCTTAAAATAAATGTTCAGTATGTTACAGATTTAAAGGTAGCTTGAAAACATTCTGGCTGCCCCAAATCCTTATTTTTATACATAAGATGATGATACTATTTATATCATTCCTGCATGTAAATTTTTTTCTAATTGATCTTTATAATTTTGAAGAATGATCAATGTTTAACTTAAAAGCTCTTTATTATAAATGAGTGTCAATAGGCTTGGTTCTAAAAAACAGAACAAGAAATCCAAGCAGAAGCAGCATTTCTGGACATGTTTTTTGTTGTCTACTCAATTTGGACTCATGGGGACCTCACATGTTAAAGGGCAGAAGCAGATCACCAAAAAGGACATGTCTTCCAAGGCCCCTCTGGGTGGGTTCCAACCACTAACCTTCATGCTACGAGGAGAGTGCTTAACCTTTTGCACCACTCCAGGCTTCCTGTGGACATGATACTACCCTTGAAATTTGATGCATTTCTCCAAAATATTCAAAGAATTTTTATGTGTTATTACCAAAATTACTATCTGTGAACAAAAGAGAACACATCAGCTTGCAAGAAAAATATTTAACTTTTAAAAATTAAATTATGTGGTCGAATGTCATTCAGGCCAAAAACGAATGAACAAAACATTGTTTCAGTGAAATGCTTGTTCAAATTAGAGACTGGCTGATTAATATTAAAAATTCTGTTTTCCTCAGCTAGTACTCTCAATGACTGGTGTTTAAAGGACTTCGATGGAACTGACTTGATGGCAGTGCGTTTGGTTTTGGTCATAAAGTAAACCTGCTTTATTTCACACCTGATCTGACAAGATGTCAAAACGTATGTGGTGTGGCAGATGTTTATCTGGCCTTGGAAATGAAGACTAAGATAAAAGTCATGGAAAATGAAAACTTAGTTTTACTATTAAAAATTACTTTATTGCTAAAGTATTTGGGCATATCAACTGGTGACTAGTCATAAGCTACTGACTATGTATGCAGTATTTTGGATTTTCAACAGGGAATTATGACAACAAAGACTATCATTGTGAATTTCATGACATTTTCAAGAAGTCATTTAAATGACCGAGGGAAAAATGTATGGTCAACAATGGAAATCATGGCTTTTTAAAGACCCTATGACTATTGACTTTTTATGACCTGTATTTGCTAAAGTAGTATTATGGTGCCTCCCTAAAAAAAAACGAAAAACAAACTGCTGTTGAGTCGGATCCGACTCACAGTGACTCCTCCTTAGGTTCCAAGGAAGAGTATCTCTATGGAAGCAGATTGCACAACCTTCCTTCCGAGGTAGGTTAGAACCACCAGCCTTCTGGTTAGCAGTCAAGTGCCTTAGAAAATCAGAATGTCTGGAGATGAGGCCTAAAACTAATGCCTTAAACATGCTCTTCAAATGACTCTTACACACACTGAGAATTACCTAACGAGAAGGTAACTTTGACTCCGGTGTTTCTGCAGCTATGCCAATCCAAATCAAGCCTTTTGAACATCAAACTTAAAAGATAAAATTTATTTTTAAGTAAGAAATAGGAATATTGCATAATTTATGTGATCAGTACTGTAGCAGAAAATAGGAGATGACATACTGATAAAATGAATAATTTCAGCCTAAACATTTCTTAAAAATATAAAAAATTTTGTTCCTTCCTTTGAATGTAATACTAAGATAAACACACAAACAAATCTGAATATACACATACTTATAATTTGCTCAAGCCTCATGTTCCTGTTCCAAATGTAAAAAAAAAAAAAAACAGGTAAACTGAATAAAGTCGCCTTTAATCAGCCTTTGTTACTTAAAATTTTTTTTCAAAAGATCTAACAGTAATTTTAAGTAAACCTTATCTATGACTCACAGAACAGCATATCCTTGACTGGTTCATCGCTATATACTTTTTAGCCCTTGCTGACATCATCTCCCCAATTTCAGATCAAGAAAATGGTAACATCTTAAAGAGCTGAAAAGAGGCCTACAGGTCTCCAAACCAAACTTCTCACTTCAAAAGGCAATCCTGTCAATAGCAGTTCTGACAGCATCCAGTTTCTTCTGGAACATTTGTATTGATAAGATCCTTACTTTATGAAGCAGCTGATATTGTGGGAAAGCACCTTAATACAGAACCATAATCTGCTCACTTCACTTCCACTTTGCTCTCTTTCTAATTTAAGTGCTCCCAATATTTGAAGGGGAGCACTGGTAGCACAGTACCTAAGGCACGTGACTGCTAACCAGAAGGTTGGTGGTTCAAACCCATGAGCCACTCCTTGAAAGGAAGGTAGGCAATCTACTTCCGTAGTGATACTGCCTTGGAAACCCAAGGAGGGGTCACTGTGAGTGATAGAAGATTCGATGGCAAGTAACAACAACAACATTTGAAGGGAGCTGTCATGTCTTTCCCTCCTTTTTTTTAAAGTAGTATTTTACTGTGTTTTCAGCGCACTTAACTTTCAGTTGTCTCTTTTCCAAGCTCTACATCTCATCAGTTCTAAGATACACCTTTTTTTTTTTTTAACAAATCTTTGAAATCTGGATGCATTTTATGATTGATGGCTTGTCATAGTTTAATTGAGCTTTTTCTTCTTTAGCAGTACATAAAACAATGGTGTGCTTTACAACTGTTGGCAATTAGATTTGCTGAAATATACCAATTATCCCATTCCCTTTAACAATTTTTCAATGAACCAAAGAAACATTCAAGATCATCCAGTTCAACTTCTTACCTTACACATAGAACACTGTCCAGTTAGTATGCCCTTGATTATGTTCTATGAGGTTGACCCTAACACTTTACAGAGCAACTCCTTTCAAAATCATAAACTAATTACATCAATTTTTTTATATTCCACTGAAATTAGTCCTAGTTCTCTTTAGTCACCACAAAGGAGCTTGATTTGTCTTTCACTAGCTCTTAAATTTATTTGAGGAAAGACACCATGTTTCCAAAGTTCATTCTCTAATGTCATTAGTACTTCTTTCTGTCTGACATCTTAGATTTATAATCTGTAAAACTGGCATATGAAAAATCTACCTCAGAGTGCTATCAGAAAGATAGATACAACAATGTAAAACAGTGTATTGCTCGGCAGCTGGAAAGCATGCTACCTCTCCCCTGCCCTTGTATCTTCCCAGTTAAGGCAGCTCTTAAAATACGGCATTCAAACTGGACCTGGCCTTTCAAACGGTTAGCATGACCATTTCAAATATAGCAGGCTTCCTACACCTTGTTCTGAGCACTTAATGTAACCTAGGATTTTCATTAGTATTCTTGGCAGTGGAATCACAAGTCACATTAACCTACATATGAACCACTCTTTGTTGCTGTTGTTTGCCATCGAGTCGGCCCCAACTCATAGCGACCCCTCCTTGGGTTTCCGAGGCAGTATCACTACAGAGTAAGATTGCCCAACCTTCCTTCCGAGGAGTGGCTGGTGGGTTTGAACCGCCAGCCTTCTGGTTAGCAGTCAAGTGCCTTAGGCACTATGCTACCAGAGCTCCTGAACCACTCTTTTGTTGTTGTTGTTGTTATGTGCCATCGAGTCGGCCCCGACTCATAGCGACCCCTCCTTGGGTTTCCGAGGCAGTATCACTACGGAAGTAGGATTGCCCAACCTTCCTTCCGGGGATAATATTCTGCTTTCCTTTATAAATACTTTTAGCACCTAAAGAGCAAAACCAAATAATTGTCCTGATTGAGTATATCCTATGAGATTGAACCCAATATACCTAACTACTGGGTTCAATTTAGATACCAAGTTTGACTTTTAACTGTTTATTTGCTTTATCCCCCAAGTTGTCATGTATGTATGTATGGTATGATTTAATTCATTGGTAATGCCAGTGGCAAAAAGAGTCTTACCTTGTGATGTGCCATTAGAACACAGCTTTTAAAAAGTAAATACACAAGAGATATGTGTCTTATTCTTCAGAGACTGCCTTACTGGTGTCTTGTTAGTGGGTATTTCTAGGTCTTCTTTATTAACTATGTTAACAAACCATGGTTAAGAGAACACTGAATACTGACATCCACTTTTTTGACATACATAATGTTTAGGTTTCCAGCAACTTTTTGCAAAATTGATGTTAGTAAGCATATCTAAGTTCAATAAACTAAGAGAGTCTTCCTTTGCAGCCATGCTCAGAGGCCATATATTTTATGAGTAATTGAGAAGATTTAACAGAATGGGAAGATCTATGGTTTATGAATGAAATGGGGGAGGGATGAGGGATCAGCTAGAATTGGGAGAGTGGGAAAAAGCTGAAATTTCTGAAGCTTAACTGAAAACAAAAACATTATTGTGAAATTGAAATTAAAGCACAAAATAGTAATTATTTCAAAGCTCAGTGCTTTAATATGTACATTTTATTTTCAAATTGAATCATCAACTTATACCATTCAATCAACAACTATTTATCAAGCACCTATGGTGTTCCAATTTCAGTGGCAAAAAAAAAAAAAAAAAGATTAATTTAAGTGGCTGGCTTTATAAATACTGTAAAAATTCAAATAAACTTTTAGTTCTTAATTAAAATTGTTTATATAGAAGGAAAACTACTTGTGCAATGAAAAATTCCTAAAAATGGAGTTTCGTCATAGAAATTATGGTACCACCACAAGAAGCATAAATACTTGTAACTAAGTAAGCTTAAAGGACTTCCCTTTGCAACTAAATAGCTTTTGTTTCCAGAAAGCCAATTGTAGTTTATCTCAAAATTTATTTAACATAGTGTGCATATCCATGTCACTAACTATTTGGGAAAAACTGACAAAATTAATCCTATGAAGAAATGTGAAATATAATTAGTTTATGTCAATTTCTGTACATGGTTAACCACAAATCATAAAACCAAGGAATATAATAATGTTATAGAATTTTTAAACTTGGTGTTGAAGTCATGGTCTTAACAAGTTATAAAAAGCTGGTTTACATGCAAGAGTGTCCTTGTTTTCATGGTTTAAGGTAAAAAGAATTCAGAAAAGTGGAAAATAGTGCCCTTACAACTCTTTATATGGCAGTTTAAAAAGAACAAATTAGAGCCCAGAGAATAAACCACTTGGTAAGTGCTATTTTGTTTTTCTGAGTTATCCATACAGTACCTATCACGATCATACTTTAACTGAGAATCTAATCCAGATTCTTTGTTATGTTTGTATTCTTAAGAATAAACATCCCATTCTATTGTCTTTTTTCCCCCATCATCTTTCTCATGGCTTTGTAGGAAAACTTATGTTTTACAAAGTTAATCATTATGAAAAGATGTAATGTTTATTTAAAAAAAATAGTAATTTCTAGGATTTTACTCTAGTTTATGTCAAATGAGTATGGTGTTCTGTGAAGATTTTTTTTGTACAATAGATAAAACTATAATTACTAAGTGCCAGCTTTCCTACTGAGGAGATGCTTTGGTTCAATTCTGAAAGATAAAAAATCTTGATATTTTTATGTCAGTTTCTCATATCTTACCAAAAAAAAAAAAAAGCTATATTTAAGCCATTTTATATTCCTGATACATAAACACAACACATAAATGTTTCATTTTCAAACATGATTTGGAAAATGTCAACAAACTTTCACTCTACATAGAAATATAGGTTAAAATGAAAACTTAAATAATCAAAACTTACTATCTTTCTTTTTTTTCCTCTACTCTATATCTCTAATTCTGCTTTGGTAGCTTCAGCCTTCAGGCATTTTAAAATATGTTATTTGTCTTCAGATAGAAAAGAATCCATAACTCATAAATATCCAGGCCAGCAAACTGAAGGTAAATTCTACTGCACTCTCCCTTTTATTGGCCTACCTTAATTTGCACAGTACCTCTTAAAGATAAATTCCCATAGTCAATCAAACATTTCTCATCAAACAAAGTGTTCTAATTGCATCCCAAGAGTGTTCAGGGCATTTTATTTCTAGTGCTGCCATAATCCATTTAAAAATACTTTTCTATTATTTTTAATTTGGCTAATACTGTCTATGTTTTTAACCTACAAATGGTGTATGTTTCCATTACATTATTTGGCAAAAGTAGAAAAAAAGAAGAAGGAAAAAAAAAGACTCATTTTAAATTGCTTAGTCACCATTCAGTTTGGTATTTGTGAAACTTTTTTCCCCTCTATTTTTCATGTTGAAGAAATAATGTCACAATTTCAAATCAAAGTCAACACTGCAGTGAGGAGAGCTTTTCTACTTTATTACAAAGAGAAGAAGCCTTTATGTGGTCAGAAAATACAAGATTGATCTTTTTTTCTCTTCCTATGAAACGCTGCTGTTCAAACAGCCAGAGTGAATTGTCTCAGTTCACTTCTTTAAGTCCCATCACATTCACTTGGGTATGGATGTCCTTGGCTGCTGAATATCTGGCCCTTTAATACACAGGGCGACAAAGTCCCCTGACCAGCAGTTCCAGAATGTCCCATTTTTCATATATTGCATCCATGCACACCTCCTAAAAATGAGGTACAGCAGGGCAAACATTTTCCAAAATAGATGTCATATATATAATATATACACATTCGTACATACATACCTTTATTCATGTGATGTCCAAAAATTTAAAAAAAATGTACACATTTATTACAAAATTGTAACAAAGACTGGACAGTGTTTTGCTCATTCTGGAAAGATGAAGCTCAGTAATAACACAACCCTGGAAACCATCCAGAGATTGTGGCAATATCTTTCTTCTAAACAGTCAGATACTCTGCATTAAGCTTGGCGAAACTGCCTTTCAAAAACAGAAGGGGAAGTAAAATGAAGAAGCAGACCTTGCTCATCTTTCCAAATGAAATATGAGAAGGATCTTCACATAAAAATGCACAAACATTTGTTATTTTATTACCAATAGTGCTACAATGAACAATGAAAATTTTGTGGTCTAATTTTGTTGAGGCTTTTGTGGGTTTTCTTTTTTACATTTTAGAAACTAACTGGTAAACTTCTGTCAGTGTACTTGCGTGTCTTTATAGACCAAGTCTGTCTGCTGGCAAAAAGAAAATAAATGAAAAAATTTAGACCCTGCTCGAACTAGAGAAAAACAAATTACAAATTTAGATGTTGGGCAGCACATAATTAGTAAGGCAGGACCTCAAATGGTGACCCTTTGCATAAGCCAACTGCCAGATCCTCAAGGAATTATAACCAGGGTGCCTGAGCCACATCAGTTCTGCAGTTATGTTGAGTATTGTGCTGAGACAGCCATACCCCAAGAAAAGGGAAGTCTTTAGAAGGCTTGCTGAGCAGGGTTGTAGTTGAAGGTGGATGGCAGGTGAGGCCGTTCTTCTAATTTGTCATATTCCAGATGGAATTCCTATAAAAATAAATGAAACTGAGATGATTTCATTGTCACCTCCTCTTCTAATCTCCTTTTGTCACAATACATTTTGCTATATGAATACAGAAAATACCTACAAACATAGATAGATATAACAATTCTTTTCCCCTCTAAGAAAAATGCAGGTTGAAGAAATATAATGTGCTATAGTTTCTGTCTGAGAAGTTAAAAAAATACAGACTTTCTGCTTAAAAGTCAAAGACTACCTATGAACATCTATTTTAAGACATTGAAATTCTATGCATTTCTTTGCTTAAAAATAAGTCTAAAGGGGGGGCATTTCACATATTTCTAATGAAAAGGACTAAAAATTAAAGGACATTTTAAAGTGAGAACCCCTTAAATGAAGTATAAAACCTAACATTTTACTTCTTGTCCTTTCCATTAAAAAAAAAAAAAAAACCTTAGAAATGAAGTATATCTTTCAATTTTGTTATCACACTTACCAAAAAAAAAAAAAAAAACCCAAACTGACTAACCAACCACTCATTAAAATTTTGGGAAAACAATGAACTTAAAACTTGCACATCTACAAACTTTATACTTCACAAACTCAAAACCTTGACTTAAGATAATGCAATTGCTGTTTTGCTGTAGGTATATAGGAAGACTCACTGTACAGCTTGTTTTAATCAGATTTTCAAATACTCTATTAACTTCATGAATTTTAAAATTTAGGAATGGTGAAGCAATTTTTTATATTTCCTCAAAGATCAGGAATAAAAAATCAAAATGTAACTGTATATTAATGTATTTTTTCAACTCCCAAAAGATGATTCTAAAATTACTTCTACAACCTGAATATATTAGCACTAACTATCACTGTACAATCCCACTTAAAGAACTATCACTCTTAAGCTGTATTTAAGGATCCTTGATGGAATAATGGTTAAGTATTCCACTGATAGCGGAAAGACAGGTGGCTCGAACCTACCAGCTGCTCCGCAGGAGGGAAGACCTGGTGATCTGCTCTCTTCAAGATTTATAGCCAAGGAAAGCCTCTTGGGAGCAGTTCTACTCTGCCCTACAGGGTCACTATGAGTCGGAACCCACTCTCAGCACACAATAACATTACAAATTAAGCCAACAAGTAATTCCAGCACCATTGGTTAGTTGGTATATTTTATTTTACCTTTCTGGTTTCAAATTCGTTCCATGATTTTTATGGAATTTTATTAGGTTTTATTAATTACTATTATAATTATTAAAACAAAAATGAAAAATCTAGGCTATATTAATTAAACTTTAAGATCCAGAATCAAATATTTAAAATTTAAGGATAATATATTAACAATGACAGAAATAATTTATTGAAAGCCTCCTATGTGCCAAAACTAGAGACACGGGTAATTTTATTCTCATCTTTACAGGAAAACAAACCAAATCCAGCACCAGTGAGTCAATTCTGACTCATAGTGACCGTACAGGGTAGAGCAGAACCACCTCATGATTCCCAAGGCTGTAAATATTTATGAAAGCAGACTGCCTCATCTTTCTCCCATGGAGTGGCTAGTAGGTTTGAACTGCCAACCTTTTCAGATGGCAGCCAAATGCTTTAACCACTGTGCCACCAGAGCGCCTTTATCTTTATAAAGTAAATGTCATTATCCTCATTTGCACCTGAGGATAATGACACTCAGAAGAAACTTGCTCAAGCTACATAGTAAGTGGTGGACCTAAGATTAGGATCCAGACCCGTGTGATGCCAAAGCCTGTATCTTTTCGAATAACATTATTTTAAATAATTTTACCCAAGATCCAAAAAAGAATTAGTGCATTATACCCCTATCTAGAAATAATGCTGGAAAAATTCAGTCTCTTGACAAACATATTCATAAAGGCAGACTGTTGTGACTTTAACCTGAAAAGGCTCCCTACATATAGTAAACCAAGGAAGAGAGTAAGAAATGTTATTTGCTTATCAGTAAAATCTAGCCAAAACCAGAATGACCACCAAAATCGTCATGCTATGCATTGTATAGCCACCACTCCCCCTTTCCTCATCTTTGTCCAGAAATTAAAAGAATGTATTGCTTGGCTGAAGTTGAATATTTACATTAGTGAGTAAAATATATTATTATTCTTTTGAAATTAAAATTGACACAAATATATGTTGCTATAGGATAAAAGGAACTCTGGTGGTGTAATGCCTAAGGCATTTGACTGCTAACCACAAGGCTGGGAGTTCAAACCCATCAGCTACTCCTTGGAAGGAAGATTGGACAATATAATTCCATAGTGAAACTACCTAGGAAACCCAAGGAGGGCTTTGAGTCAGATAGCTATGAGTCA
The DNA here is from genome assembly GCF_000298275.1 of Orycteropus afer afer. Lineage (NCBI taxonomy): Eukaryota > Metazoa > Chordata > Mammalia > Tubulidentata > Orycteropodidae > Orycteropus > Orycteropus afer. The sequence goes on along the minus strand of NW_006922272.1, from coordinate 802,722 downwards.
GATGCGACTCAATAGCAATGAGTTTGGTTTTTGGTTTGTATAGGATAAAAAGTCAATTTATAACTGAAAAATGATAAATTCTACTATCTCTAACTTATAAAAACCAAAATTCTAAATTAGAATTTAAACTAGATTAACTTAATAAATGCGTATTTTTTCTATGTATTAAAAAGGTCAATTTAACTCTAAGGAGCATAAGTATTTCCATATAATCATTAAAAAAATCACGAGGCTCTTGTATATCACAGACTCAAATTATGAAGGTCAAATTTGCCTTCTATATATTTTTATTCTTCTTAAAAGAACGCTAAAACAAACTAGTATTTCTTTGTTCCCTAACTGTGAACACTGATTACATCTCTATTACATGTTTATGTTCTATGAATACACATAATAACATTCATACACACCATTGTTCATTTGTGGGGACAATTAAGTTTGTCTATTTTATATACTATCACCTCCTGATTATACTAGACCTAGGTCCCTGTTGCTGTTAAGTGCCACTGAATCCATTTCCATTCATACTGACTCCACGTGAGACAGAGCAGTGCTGCCCCACAGGGTTTTCCAGGCTATAATCTTTATGGAAAGGAGCTTTGGTGGCACAATGATTAAGTGCTCAGCTGCTAATCAAAAAGCCAGTGGTTCGAACCCATCAGTGGTTCCATGGGGGCAAATATCACATAAAGAAACCTTGTGGGAAAGCTCTATTTTGTCTTACATGGTTGGTATGAGTGGGAAGTGACATGCTGGCACACAGCACCACCATCTTTACAGAAGCTTATTGCCAGGCCTTTCTTCTGCAGACTGAGTGAGTTCAAATCATCAACCATTTGATTAGCGGCTGAAGAGTTTAACCGCTGTGCCACCATGGTTCCTTGCCTTCTGTTCTGGTTACCTAGTGCCACTCTGACAGGAAATATACCACAAATGGGATGGCCTTAACAAACAGGAGTTTATTCTTACAATTTGGAGGCTTTAAGTCCAAGTTCAAACGGCCAGGCTCTAGGGGCTGGGTGAAAGCCCCTCAACCTTGGGGTCCAGCTCTGCCTCCTCTCCTGGCCCACTGGAACTAGAGGCATTTCTTCACTCAGATGGCTGCTGGCTGCTGAGGTTGAGAAGCCCCAAGGTTGACAAGGAAAAAGGCACAGTCCTGATGTTACCAAACCACACGGCAGGCCATTAACTTAAGTCCATCGTAAGTCCCAAGGTCGGCAGAACATAGCAAGCTGCTGAGCAATGACACAGCTACATGCAGGGTCCAAGTGTGCCATATGCTAGAGACCATTCTCAAAGCTTCTCCTTATATACTGGAAACAGACCACATACCCAAAGGCAGCTACTCAGCTGCTCCCAGTAGATTCCCCCATGGAGTTGATTACCAGTCTCATCATGGGGAATACTACATCCAGCTGACCAGCTACTCAACCAGGCCTAGCCAAGTTGACATAGAAACACAGCCATCACACCTCCAGTTGATGTGTAATTAACAACAAATGAATTAATGATAAAAACAGCTTCTCCACTTGTTTCAGGAACACAACACTTAATTTGTGAGATAATATTCAATAATTATGTATTTAAAAAATCTGTATGTATGCTTATCTTTTGATGAAAAGAAAAACAAGATTCTTTTAATTATTAAATAAAGTTTCTAATGCTTTGGCTTTTCTATTATTAAAATTAGGGTATGTCTTCTCAGCAGATTATTTATAAGACAGAATTCAAATATATGCACTGGATTCAGATGATCAAATTATTAAAATGCAGGAATTTAAAAAAAATTTTAAATTCTCAAATATGTCAGCTTTCTTTATACCACAATAAATCCTTATTATAAATTTTAAGAAGTAGTAAAAAAATCTTAAGTTATTAGAAATAATTTTTATCATTTTGCAAATAAAAGTATAAAGATATAGTATGTACCAATAAAATTAATGTGGGAAAAAAAATCTTTGTATATTATTCCAACCCTATATATGGAAAAAATTCTGGATGTTTGCAATAGACATCAGTATGATCTTAGTTAAATTTATATCAGGCTATTTATTACATGATTAAAAAAATTCTAAACATTAAAAATCCTATTTGGTGTTGGATCTACAAGGTGATGAAGTCTGTTAATAAATACACTACGAATAGAACCTAAATTTGTTAATTCCTAAAATAATTTCTGGGAAAGCACTGAATACTCCTCAAAAACACAGAAGACATTGTGAAAAATTTATTCTGTGACTATAATACAATTTAAATGTTCTTTAAGTTCATGAGTTTGTATTTTAGGGTAGCAAAGAGAAGTGAACTACTATTAATACCTGATAGAAACCAACCATTTGGCTTGCCCTTGATTTTGTTGGACAATGTCAGTGCAGGAAGGTGGTGGCACAGTAGTTAAAGCATTCAGTTGCCAGCCAAAAGGTTGGTGGTTCAAATCACCAGCTATTCCGCAGGAGAAAGATGTGGCAGTCTGCTTCCATGAAGATCACAGCCCTAGAAATCCTATGGGGCAATTCTACTCCGTTCTATAGGGCCACTATGAGTTGGAACACCCCCAACAGAAGTGGGCTCTGTATTTTTTTTTTGGTTCGTGCACATGGCCAGCAAATTGTTAAATGAAGGGATATTTCTTAGGGAACAGCTTAGTGATATTATTTCTTAAGTCTTACTATTTCTTAAGTCTTATTTTCTAATTCACAGCTAAAATTTTTAAAGGTAAAGGTCAAGACAAAAGCTCAATTTTAAGAGATAGATAAGATAAAATTGGGTGAAATAAAAATAAATAGATGGTTGTTAATAACTTTCTTTCAAATGACATTTACCTGAATGGAGAATTACTTCAAGAAGAAAACCAGACAAACCAAACGCACTGCTGTCAAGTCAGATCCAACTCATAGCGAGGCCTCATTGGGTTTCGGAGGCAATACCACTACGGAAGTATATTGCCCAACCTTCCTTCTGAGTAGTGGCTGGTGGGTTTGAACTGCCAGCCTTCTGGTTAGCAGTCAAGTGCCTTAGGCACTACACCACCAAACCTTCTAGAAAACTGTAGTGCTTCAGATGAGGATCAAACTCACAACCTTGGCATCGCTCCACTCGCACTGTCATATTAAGTACAGCGCGCTAACCAATTACGCCACTGGAACTCCAAAAGAAAGAAAGGGTCCTTCATTAACATTTAGGTTATTTCTTAATATTTAACTTCATGAAAGAACTTAGGTGTGGAAAACTGATTTCCTCATGTAAGCTGTTGATGTCTAATTAAAATTTAACTAAGATCATACTGATGTCTATTGCAAACATCCAGAATTTTTTCCATATATAGGGTTGGAATAATATACAAAGATACTCAGCAAAAAAAAAAAAAAAAAAAAAAAGTTACTCAACTAGTATGGAGAAAATTTCAGTTAGTTACTTAACAGATTTTTTTTTTCTTTCCTCCAAAGATATTTTTTTCTCTCGTAGGGCATCATCTAACCCAGTGGTTCTCAAAGTATGCCCCAGAAGACCAGCATCACCATTGGCATCATCTGCAAACTTGTAAATGCAAATTCTTCAGCCCCCAGCCCCAGACTTTCTAAATCAGAAAAAACAGAGGTAGGGACCAACAAACCCTACAGGTAACCCTGAAGCAAACTAAAGTTTTAGAACCAATGCCGAAACCTAACAACAATCAGTTTCAATTTTTATACCTTTGAAAGAATAGTGAAACTGCAATAACGATGATGATACCAAGAGCAACAAACTACCACAACCAGGGCTCCTCCCACAACCTGAGCGCCCACAATGTGACAGGCACTACACTCAGTGTATATGGACAAATATGTGGGCAGTCTCATGGAATCTTCATGATAATCTATAGGTAAATATCACCTCGATTTTAAAGAAACAAGTACGGAAAGGTTACTTGCCCAAGGTCAAAGCATATATAGCAGGAACAGGAGTTAAATGCCATGGCTACCACTTTCTACAATACTGTATTTCTTAAAGAATAGGTAATATACACAATGTCTTATATACTATTTGTCATTAATGTAATTATTTCTATTTAATTAAAAGGTTAAGTCACAGATTTATCTAACAAAACCAAGATATTCTGTTTAAGTTGTTACAATAACTCAGATATATACAGTAAACAGTCTTTGCCTGAAAAATAATGACATTTACCACTTAAGAAACACCTAAAAATAAAAATACAACAAGATTTAACTTCTTCTGTGTCTTTTATAAGGCCCTTTGCTGGCCCAATGGTTAAAGCACTCTGTTGCTAACCAAAAGCTCAGCAGTTTGAACTTAACAGCCACTCCACAGGAGAAAAACTGGCAGTCTGCTTCCATAAGGATTGCAGCCTTGGACACTACGTTCTACTCTGTCCTACCGAGTCGCTTTGAGTCTGAAATGACTTGATGGCAACAAGTTTTGCTTTTTGGAATGTCTTATTTTTGACAGGCTCATGTTTTCCAATATTTTTCTTTGAAGTTTTATATACCTTCTTGGGATATAAATCTCCTGTTACAAATATCTGATAAGCATTTTATATCGTCTCCGTAAAATGTTTTTACATTTTATCAATTTAATAAAGCTGATTAAAAAATCCCAAAACTACTAACTATAAAAATTGTCCAAAGAACTCATTTTCAAGATGTATTTTTCTTCTGTTTAAATAAAACAAACAAAACTCACTATAGTTTTAAATATTGCTTAATTAAAATATTTAAATATTAAAATATTGCTTATTTAAAATAAAATTTCTGGAAAATTTGTTAAGTAAAAGTAAGTACAGCCATGAGTCACTTAGAGTCCACGAACATGTGAAATAAAGTGTTATGTTATTTGGATGTTGTGCGAACACCATATTATACATAGGCAGTCCCCAGATTACAAATGAGTCCCATTCTTAAGTCTGTTAGGTTGAATTTGTACATAAATTGGAACAGTTATATATGGTTTATATCTAAAGTCAGTTAGTCAAGCGTTTGACTTAGTATATTATATACCTTTCTATACATAAAAAAAATTAAAGAAACACTTCTAGATACACTAAAACATCTGTAACATAATAAAACAATAATAATAATAATGTTTTGATGTGCACTGCAAAGTAGGGTCGTTTTTTTATTATGAACCACTGCATGTACCTCACATTTTTAATACAACTGGCTTTACAGGGGTTGGGACCAGGAACGTTTGTGAGGTCTGACATTGTCCAAATGGACGTTATGCAGCACATTACAATATATGTGATGAAAACTACTTAAATGAACAAGATAGAAGTATTCATATTTTTCTTTAATAGTCTAAAATGTGGATTTACATATCAATCTAATACAAACATTTATTAAGACATACTCTAGGCCTTCATATGAGTTTATAGAAATCTATGTATATTCTTAAAGAATCAAATACTAGAGTCATAAACAATTATGTTAATTTCTTATAACCTCTTACAGTTATGGATGGAAGTTTATCAAATCTATAAAAACCATACAATATAAAGTTTTCATAGTGATATCAAAGTAAGGAATTTATTGAGGAACTGCAAAAATAGAAATATTGATTAGATATAGTAAATTCTAATAGGCTCTAGTAAAACATTAAATTCACTTAAAAAGAAAAAAAAATCATATAAAAATAATCCTTCAAAAATGGAGACAAATGGTCCTTTCAGGATAGTTTTAAGTATTCGCACTCAGGTAAGCAGTTTTACCTTGGCTGTACTACAGCAACAATTAAATGACAACTTACTAGAAATTCTTCTTCTGAATTTTTATATTCCTAATTTAAAGACAAACAGTAGTCCAGATAAAACACAGCAGCACCAAAGAAATATCTTCAATTTTCTTGTGGAAACACCGTTTCATGATACAAAATCATATTCTGTTCTCATTATCCTGATGTACATGTGCCACGGTCATGATAAATGACTAGAAAATTGTCTTTGTTATTAAAACAAAAATTATGAGACATGAAATTAAGACAAAAAATTACTAAATCCCAAGAATTATCAAGGGAAGCCCCCAAGTTGTAAAATCAGAGAACATGAGTTATATGCCCAACTAGGTAGACAAAATACATAAAGTACTGAAAAAAATGTAATACATACACTGGCTCTAATAGAAATTCTGCATATGACAGTAAGATTATCTCTTTATAAATTGCTTTTAGGCAACGTTCACACTTGTATAATTTAAAGGAGCACTAATGGAAGAATACACAACTGGGATTCTAAGAGGGTTATCTTTATTTTACAATTCAGTAGCTACAAAAATATTTCAAATGTTACCAATGTTCACACAAAATTCTAAAATTTCTTTATTAAGTTCTATCATTTTCCTAACGATTGGTGAAATGAACAGTTTCTGGAGACCTCCCTACAGCTAAAATCAAGCCAAAGAGGTAGAAACAAAAGAAAAAAAAAAGTTTAGTTTTATACATATACAATTTTGCACAAGGAAAAAAATATACCTTAGCTACTTTCCTCCAGTTAAGACAGTCAAAGAAGTAATATGTTCCCCTCTCGTATGTATTGGTTTTCATTGTTGGCTCCATGCCTGGTGCCCTGGTAATCCATACTCGTTCTTCTTTGTGGTATCTCCAATCACGGTTAAAACTTCAATTTTTAAAAGAAAAATGTAATTAAGTTTTTTCTATGGTTCACATCAAAAATTTCATATTTTTCCAAAACTTTTAACAGAAAATAATTACACTACACATAAATATGGATGCTTCTTAATCCTGACTTGTTACTATAGTCCTATTGAAAAAGGGAAGCAGAAAATAATGAATTTTCCCAGAAAACAGTATTTAAATTAATATATGCTTTTATATAACTGAACAAATTTTACTCAAACAAAATGAGAACTTTAAACTCTAAGTAATGAAATAAAAACTTAAGTAGATAAAGATACACTGTGTTCTAAGAATGTCACTGATTTCTTGTTCTTCTTAATACTATTAAATATCTATGAAAACAAATAAAGACCCCAACTATTTGTATTATTCAGTAAGCAACTAAATACAAAGTCTACTTGAAATAACTATATATAATTTTATAACCATGTTTAAATAGAATACCCATGATGAAAATTTTTAATGAATGTATTACTTTTATTTTTTACTCTATCTCACTGATCCTAAATTCTCAAAAGGTTAAAGGATATACATTAGAATTCATGTAAGAATCAATTCAGATTTCTCTACTTGTAAACTGGGGTCAACCAAAGTATAGTTCCTAGAAGATAAATGTGCCAAAAAATAAAATAAAATCTGATAGCATAATAAATCTATTTACATCTCTATGTAAATATCTTCCTAGCACAACAATGAGATTGGTAATAATTTGCCTTTTAAAAAAATGAATGGAAAACATATTCTTAATTAAGAAAATACAAAAATAATTCATTAGTAATGATGAAATTTACCATTTTAACTATCTTATCCAAGGTCATTTATAGAATACTATGTTGTTGTTATGTGCTGTCGAGTCGGCCCCGACTCATAGCGACCCCTCCTTGGGTTTCCGAGGCAGTATCACTACGGAAGTAGGATTGCCCAACCTTCCTTCCGAGGAGTGGTTGGTGGGTTTGAACCGCCAGCCGTCTGGTTAGCAGGCAAGTGTCTTAGCCACTATGCTACCAGAGGGATACTTAAATATGAGAAAAGGTCTCTCAATCCTAAAGCAATAAATTTTTAGTAATAAGGGCATGGTAACTTATGTTACCAGTTGGACATATGAGAAATGTGGCACAAAACATTTATCCTTAGAGCATCAGGTGAAAGAGAAATACAAAGAAATAGACAAACTTTTGTATACTAACTTATGATTAAATTGTTCAATAAGCAAGCTGCTGATAAAGAATATAGACTTTATCAAACTTCAAAACACATAACAAATATTCAGAGCCCTGTAATAATATTCAATAAATATTTACTAAATGACGAAATTCACCATCATTAAATTATATTGATCCACAAGGAATAAGAAGAACCAGAGTCATGAGCTATGATTTTATTTCACGTATTTACCAAAATTAGATTTGTGAAACCCATGTTAAGTTGATTTTGTCTACTTAAAAATTTTAGGGTTAAACTTGATATTCTTTATTTTTGCGTATATCATGATTATGAACCCATGGTAAAATATGATTTCAATCTAAATTATGTGTATTTTACCAAATGTAAAAATAAACTTTTCAGTGAAGAAATATTTCCACTTAAGAAACGATAGCCATCAACATTTTATTTAAAAAAAAAAAAATGCTTTTAGAACAATCAAGATCCACTATAGTAGAAAATTAAGATACTATGAACCTACAGCTCTACTGCAGCTAAAAGTTGTAATACGTCTCCTCCATTCATGTAATAAAGATAGAAGAGAAGATCTTCTCCATATCGACCAAGTTTTATTGCAGCCAGCTGGAAAAGAAAAATAAATTATTCTAAAATGTAAAATATGTTTGAAAATCCTGATATATAATTGCCACCACTCAAGTGAAAATGGAAAGATAAACAGAAAACCTTTTTTTTTTTTGTTACAGGTAACTTATTACATGATTACACACATAAGTTAATTACAATTCTAAAAGGAGTTCATTCATTTAAATGACTAAAACCATTTAACAACTATTTTTGGTACATCTATTTGATGTACTAATAATAACAAAAGCTGAATAATCTTCCAAAGAAAGACCAAAATTTTGCCTGTTTTACTACAAGAATTTACTAGTATTTAATGTGGCAACAATACCCAGATATTGTTCTAGACTACTAGACACAGAGATCGAGGACAAGTATTCAAATCCTAGTTCCATTTTTTACTAATATGGCTGTAGCCAACTATCTCAGTCTACAAGTTTTAATTATAAAAACTGAATTATGGCACCTATGATAGTTACTAAGTGAGTAAAAGAAATGACATCAGTGAATATATGTAAAAACACCCTATCAGAGTGCTAGATACATAGAAGGCTCATAAGAAATGTTAACTGAATCTATATCCAACAGTAATTCACAAATCATTTGGTTGTAAGTTTCTAGCAAATTACAGATGGTAAGCACACAAATCATAAATGGATCGTTTTCATTTTTTTACATGATGACAGAAACACTGCTATTGCTTTTCATTTCTCTCTGAGAAGCATGGCACAGAAATACAACTGCTTACCAAACTGCAATGTAGGCGAGTTCAGTAGTCTCATTTTCCGACATAAAGTCTTCAAAATGAAAATACTTTTATCTCTTTATCTGATTCTATATCTGAATGTTTATTTGGCTGTTACATATTCCTGAATGTAATTTTTCTCTTTATCCATGTTATTCTTATTAAAGCAGCAAACTCCAACTCAACAACTTCTAAATTAATATTTCTCAAAGTGGCACGAACAAATTTTCTGGAGCACTTAGATAACAGAAGCAAAACAGTTGTATAACGGAGATGTAGGCAAGTCACACAATTCACAAACAGAAAAACGAGGCCACTTCCATCTCATACTTCTCGCCTTCCATCTACCCAAATATTAGAAGACAGGAGAAATATATTCTTTTTACTCCCCTGCATACAACATCAATGTCCATTTGACCACACATCTGTATGGCACAGACTCAAAACTGTAATTATATAAGTGTATTTATATTATACATCCTTACAAAATTGTACTGTAAATAACAATTTTTTTTTCACTAAATTATACACCATCAAAGGCTAAAATCTAGAAACTATTACATGTTTTTTCCCCAAAAGAAATGAACTCTTTTAGTTCTTCCCTAAAGTAAAAGTATTTACCATTTTCTTTCACATTAAAGCTGCAATCTGTTGTTAGCAGTTACTTTATAATGAGAATTTTAGGTAATAAATTTAAAAAAAAAAAAAAAAGAAAAGAAAAATTCAGAAGCCAAAGGTCATAAAATAGTTTTTAAATATTTATGTGAGTGTGTGTGTATATGCATTTCCATTAAAAATACTTTTATCTATAGAATTTGTAAAGAAAAATCTTTCTTATTCATAAAGGAATTAAAATGAGACTATCAAAAGGAAATTTATGACACCTGGTAAGTTAGACAGTTTATTCCCACTAACAGTGGTTATGGTTGTACCTTGTAATAAATATACCAGTCCTAATACTGTTTATTGTTAAATTATAACCCCAGGACATCATTAAAACAGTAACATAATAACAAAAATAGAAAGAATATTATGTTATATCCAATTGAATGGATGTAAGAAAGCATACCCTTGAGACCGTTTCTAGTTATTTAAAAAATATGCTGTCTAAACTGAAAAACAGCACCTAAAAAATAGATATATTCATGCTGACTGAGTAGAATAATAAACTACACTCACCTTATCCCTAATGTGAATGTTCGTTAAGTACTCAGATGGAACATGGAAGTCTGGATAATAAAATGAAAAAAGCCTTATTAACTGATTCTCAAGTTATAAATATCTTTTTAAAAATTTGAACACAAACAGATTCTCCTACCTATGTCTTGAGGTCGACAAGGTGAAGATGCCCAGGGTGACGCAAATTTGGGATAGAGATTTCTGAGTAAG
>NW_006922272.1:783097-790597 GCF_000298275.1 Orycteropus afer afer | reverse complement strand
AGTGGCTAAGACACTTGCCTGCTAACCAGACAGCTGGCAGTTCAAACCCACCAGCCACTCCTCGGAAGGAAGGTTGGGCAATCCTACTTCCGTAGTGATACTGCCTTGGAAACCCAAGGAGGGGTCGCTATGAGTTGGGTTTGACTCCACGGCACATAACAACAACAACAACAACATTTAAAGCTATGAGATCAAAAAAGGTCAAAAACAACTGAATGTAGACAAGAATATAAACACAAAAGGTCAGGAAGAAAAGAGCAACCAGTGGGATCAGAAAAGAAAGGTGTCCTCAATTTTGAGGGAAGAATGTGTATCAAGGAGGAAGCAATGATTCAATTTTGTCAAATACTTCTTTTGATCAAGGATGATGAGTTCTTAGACATGACCACTGAATTTAAAAACATGGAGGTCATTGGTGACCTTGATGAAAGCAGTTTTAATGGAGTGCTAGGAACAAAATCCTAACTAATTGGGCTTACTAACCAAAAAAACCAAAACCAAATTCACTGCCACGGAGTCAGATCCAACTCAGAGCAACCCCTCCTTGGGTTTCTGAAGCAGTATCACTACAGAAGTAGATTGCCCAACCTTTCTTCCAAATAATGGCTGGTGGGTTTGAACTTCCAGCCTTCTGGTTAGCAGTCAAATGCCTTAGGCAGTATGCCACCAGAGCTCCTAAAATGGGCTTACTAAGGAATGGGAAAAGAGAAATTGGAGATACAAAAATGACTTGAGCACTTTTGCTTCAAAGGGAAATAAACAAATGGGGCAATAACTGGCAGAGGAATTTGAGTCAAGAGAAAGTATGTTTTAAGATGGGAGAAGAACAGCCTATTTGTTGGTAATGGAAATGATGCAATATAATGCAAAAAGCAATCAATGACGCAGGTAACAGTGCATGGTTAGAAATCATGATGTTGAAATTCTATGAGAAACTTTAAACAGTAGTATGGATCAACTATGGTAATAGAGTAGAAGATAAGAATCAGGTGGGTGTGGATGGTAGTAGGTAGTTAAATTTGGTGGCAGGACTATGCCACTGTTCTCTTCTGATTTTTCTGAGTACAGCACAAATCATCTGAAAGCAAGGACGGGGGAAGAAGATGTCAGCGATTTGATGAATTAAGTATAAAGTAACTGCATACAAGAGCAAAAGAGTGAATGGCCAAGGAATACCAAGTATGAGATTACCTGTTAAATTAAGGGGCCATTTGTGGTTCCTGACCATGGATTTGAAGTGAGATCAGGCACTGAAATTTTAAATTTTTCTCTAGCCTGAGTCAGTAGCATGGGTCAAGAATAGAATAGGCAGAGATTTAACCAGAGCTGTGGTTTTTGCCATACAAGAACCACAGTGAGAAACAAAGCACGAGAGCAGCAAAGAGGTCAAGAGCATGTGTGTAGGCGTGTGTGTATGAGCAATTATGATTGATCTTGGAATTTAACTGGGTAAGAAAGGTGTGAGTTCACTGTGGGGGGAAGAGGAGAAGGATGCTGAGGAGGAGCAGTGAAACGGAAGAAACATCAATGGACTGAAGATTCCAATGGAGTGAAAGGATTATTAGTGTCATAGTACCAAGAGGGTGAGAGAGAGAAAAAGTAGTCATCAGAGACCATGGGAAGCTCAGACTTAAAATTACGGAGAGATTGCATTAACCAGATGGTTCAAACCCACCAGCCACTCCTCGGAACAGAGACTGGGCAATCTACTCCCACTATGGGTTGGATCCAACTTGAATGGCAGAGTTTGGTTTCTTTGTTTTTTTGCACTTACTGGTAATGGCATGGTCAATGGTGTGACTAAAGAAATGAGTGGCTGAGGTAGAATAAAGACAAGACTGTTGGAGGAAAAAATTCAAGGAGCCAAGACATCAGTCAGGATTTTGCAATTATCAAAAATATATATATTTAAACTGTCAAATTACAACAGGAATAATAACAGAACTTGACAGTAATACAGGAACTAATATAAAAAGGGATGAGTGTTAAGAGTCAGCAGATGACAGCAACAATGAGTGTCAATAGGTGACACAATTTGATATAAGAGATAAAAAACTAGAAGTTCGCAGACAGGAATTTCATATAAATGGGAAGGAAAAACAAAAACTTACTCAGGAGAGTTCAGATTGAGGCCTAATGTTGTTAAGTCACTTCCTAATGCAAGATGTACCATTCCTGGGTCTGTCTCTGCTGCCCTGATAAATGTTAACAGGCCAATCATTCCAAATTGGTCCGTCACCATCCCTTGAGGAATGTTTGTAACCCGACCTGCATAAGAACATAGTCATTTTTATCTTTGAGGGAAACTGAAGAAAATAACATTTTATAATATCTTTGATATATCCATAAAGACCCACCATCAGGTAACACCTGGATCCCTTTTTTCTGCTGGTTATTATTTTGTGTTGTTGAACTTTTATCTCCAGGGAATTTGGGTCCATCTGTACTTGAAGTTGTCTTGCCAGATGTATTCAAATTCTACCAGTGGGGGAAAAAAAAGTGACATTAAGATTTAAGTGTAAAATTTCAAGTTTACAAATTAATACCTTGCTAGTTTCTTTATTCCATTTAAATTGGTAGTAAATTATTACCTGCTTTTCAAGCTCTACATGAAATGTTTTAAGTTTCTACAATTGTCTCATGTTATACAAATAAATCCAATTATCATCTACATTTGAGTATTTAAAGGACAAGAAATCTAGGGAAAATATTCTTATTTATCTCAGATCTTCAAACAAAGGAAAAAAATATACATACACACATATAATATATATTTATAGACATATATTTAAAATATATGTTTGTATGTATAAGTACATATAATATATACATACAAGACTTTATACTTTGGGATATACTTGAAGTTAAACTCTTCAATGTTTTCACTTAGAGTGAAACTAAATATAGTACATTACCTAAAATGATACCATTCAACAAAAGTTAGAATATACAAACTATCTTAATTTGTACTTATTTTAATTCTTACCCAACAATCTTCCTGATCAATTATTTTAACAACAAACTCCCATCACAAAAACTTTTTTTTTTTTGGCTATTTTCAGTGAAATGTGGAAGAAATAAACACATTTGTTAAGTCAGAAAGAGGAAGCTGAGTTGGCTGAATCAACACAGGAATAAAAATGTGTATAAAGATTCTTCAAGGAGAAAACTTACTCAAGAAAAACACAGCTCCTTAGAAGGCTATAATATCAAACTTCATGGGATCCAGCTGACAGGGACTACAATAAAAGTCTAAATTAACTCTGAGAAGTTCAACAGAAATTTGCAAACCTATATGAAATAGGAAAAAAATAGGCTATCTTCTAAGTTATAAAGGTTTTCCACATTCTTCAGAAGTTAGATTATTATAAATTTTCAAAGATAAGCAGTTTTGTAATAGTATTTAGTAACTCCTTTAATACAGTCTATAGAACTGTTATTGTAAGAGAAATCTGAGGAGAAAAATCTACACCACTCACATATACAAATCTCAGTTACTTACAGATTTACTGTCATCATTACTTGACGTTGGATCTTTATAGCTGGAACCAGGTAATGCTGGAAAATCTTCATTGTGTATTGAAAAGTCCTGGGATTGCTCATTTGCTGGCTTTGTTACCATCCCAACTATGTAATGAAAATAACCCAAAGAATTGCAATTGATATTTATGATATTTTTGTTGTGGCTTATAAAAATTTAACTTTTCTCATTATAATATATAAAAGTTATTCTTTAATGCTATAAAAATGTACTTCAATAAACTAGTATTCAGAATGATGAAAAACTAAGTTTTTATATACTGATTAATAATCCAATATACAGAATGACAGAAGGGAAGTAAGTGGTAATCCTGTAATTCTAATCTACTGTCATATATAAGTGCTTAATGATTGGTAATTATTAAAAAGTCTGGCTTAAAAGCTTGATTTAAATATTTGACTAGGTATTATAAAAACCACTAAAAACAAATGAACCCAATAAATTTTAAAAGAACATGTTGTATTCTACTGGAAAGTGACTTACAGAATGAACAAACTGAAATCAATTATAAAATAACTCCACATTATTTCAGATTTTCTTGGACTCCATGTTATAGATGTAAAACATGCAAGAACTGGGAAGTAATTCTCCCACTATACTTGGCATTAGTCGGGCCCTTATTGGAGAACAAATCCAGTTTGGGGCTCCAGAATTCAAGAACGATATGGAGAAACTAGAGATGGTCCAAGGAGAGCAACGGGAATGATTAAAGGGATGAAAAAATGGACCTATGAGGAAAGGTTAAAAATATTAGAGTCTGAACGGAGAATCAAGTACGAGGTACTCAACTTCCACGGCAGGTCATTTCTGTTATTTTTGGGAGACTGATTTGGAACCTTAAAACAATAAAAATTTCTCTTCTTTACATATTATCTGTATTTATATTCTGAAAAACATAATAATCTGTCTTGGTAAAAAAAAAGAAAAAATTAATTCTATCTTAGAATAATTCGTGAATGACCCCTCTAAGTTCACTGTTTCTGCTACTGGTCTCTATCAGATTTTTCTCAAAGTAAACAACTAGATGCAAAGGATAAAAAGAATACGTTTACAGTGCTATCATACTGTTTTCATATCTGAACTGTTATTGCATAGGTTTCTCCCCCTTTCTTTTCATCTAGCTCCTATTACCTAAATTTCTTATCTATTAGAGAGAGAGTGAACAAGGGTGATGAAGGACATTAATGGTGACCAAGTGTCAGCATAAACTATACATGACCCATGAGCAGTGGCTCTCAACAGGGGTGGGAGGCTGAGAGGTGGTAGTAATTTTCTTTCCCCAGGAGACATTTGCCAATGCCTGAAAACATTTGTGGTTGGTAGTGCTACTGGCATCTAATGGCCTGGGACCAGGAATACTGCTAAACATTCTACCAAACACAGTATAGTCTCCCATAATGAAGAATTATCCAACCCAAAATGTCAGTAGTATAGAGGTTGAGAAACTTCAGCTTAAAGAAATATTTTCAATGTGTGGTCAGTACTATTAATCATGAGGTACATGTTCTTTTGGAAAATATGTGACAAGTTAAGAGGAGAAAAGGCAGACCACAGAAGAAAAACTTAACTTCTTATATTGAGGCAGAGATAACAAAAGAAAGTAACTTTTGAATACCAGTGGGGACTCCCTTTTGGGGTTCTGTACAAACTGAGTTTCCCCCATTTAACCTAGTTTTCATGGTACTGTGGGAGGAAAAAGCACTTTGCACATATGAACTCTATCAAAATTACACTAAACTATTAGAAAACGCATATAAACACATGCATGCGTATATACACTAGGAAGTTTCCATTGGCTAATGTTTAAAAGTTTAAGTACCGTAAGGAGCTCTTCCAGCCAAGGGATTTATTAATGGAGTTGGGTTACCACTTCCTTCCCTTCTGTTTCGATCTGCTAATGCTGGAAAATCTGAAAGGTCCAATCCTGTCACATTTTCGCTTCCATCTATATAATAAGAAAGAACACCAGTTACTGATTCAATAAACATTTTAAGGAAGATTAAAGACCAACCATAAAATAAGTTGAAATGACAGTGCCTTCTTCATAAATAATGCACAGCACTGTACTAGGTATATAGTAGGTGTTCAATAAATACCCGTGGATTGATACCACATCAAAGTATTTCATGACAATTCAGCAAAGCAATATGCAACCAGCATAACAAAAATCCAAAATCCTAGAGAATAAGGGAGTTAAGGTGGTACATAATAGTAATCTAAAATTATAGTTTGCTAAGCTAACAAAAGAAGGTTATTGTGATATAACTGCTCTTTTCATCGTATCCAGGTAGAGGTTAGATCTGGAATACATGGCACTTCAGTTACACACAAGTGTAATACTGACAGTGTTGTGGAAATGGCCAGAAGGGTATCTGAAGCATAGGCAGTAGTAGAAGCACATGGACTTCTGCCATGTAACCTATTGGTCCCAGAAACAAAATGTATATATATAGGTCCATGTGATACTGCCTCGGAAACCCAAGGAAGGGTCGGTATGAGTCGGGTCCAACTCCACGGCAAATAACAACAGCAACATATGTATATATGTTTTGAAGGCAGGGATAAAAGTAGGGATGGCATAAGGATCCCATGTGCTGGTGAGAAGATGGGACATATGAGAATATGCTACAAAGCCCAGAAATACATATTACCTATTACACAGTAGGCGCTCAATAAATATATTGAAAAAAAAAAAAAATATATATATTCAATAATAAATTAATTTTTGTCCATTTTAAATAAAAATATGACCTCATTTTCATAAATTAAAATTTAACCTATCTTTTTATTTTACCTATTTTAATCATTTTGATTTCCTCTCAATTTTTATTTTATTATTCTTATAACCTTGCATTTTACATTTTTAAAGAACATAATTTTCTCTCTCAATCAATTTCAGCTTTTTCTATAGCTTTTCTTTAAGCTACGTGTCTAGTGTTCTATAACCCCTTGCAATTTACTTTGCCCCTTTTTCCTATTAGTTTTTATTTTTCTTCACATTTCATAACTGAAAGAATCTCAGGAAATACCTATTATCTCAAGATTACTCCTAAGATTATGGACCAAAAAACAACAGTCTTTAGTGAGGTGCTCTGGTGGCATACTGGTTAAAGTACTTGGCTGCTAACCAAAAGATTGGTGGTTTAAGCCCACCAGCTGCTCTGCAGAAGAACGATGAGGCAGTCTGGTCCTGTAAAGATTTATTGCCTTGGAAATCCTATGGGGCAGTTCTATAGGGTTGCTATGAATCAGAATCAACTTGATGGTAGGAGTTTAAAGACTATAGTAAGTTGATGGCAGGGGGTTAAAGACTATAGTCCAAAACAAGTAACAATTTAAAATTACGGAAGGTAAAAGATTAAATCATTATAAATTGAGCTTTACAGTTATTAAATTTTCATATGATACAATATGAGATAGTAACAATAGAAAATAATGGTTTATATACAATTTATATACTGTTTCAAGACAGTTTTCTGTCTTGAATTATGACTGCAAAATTTCACTCTTTGAATATATCTGAACTTTAATATACATCTTTACCTCCTCCAGGATGGAATTTGAAATTATCATATATTATCTGAGGCCTAAGGCATCTGACTGCTAACCAGAAAGCTGGCGGTTCAAACCCACCAGCCACTCCTCGGAAGGAAGGTTGGGCAATCTACTTCTGTAGTGACACCGCCTCAGAAACCCAAGGAGGGGTCGCTATGAGTCGGGTCCGACTCCACGGCAGTGCGTCGCATTTGCGTTGTATTTTAATCTAAGAAAAGATAATGAACCCCCAAATTTATATTTTTTAGAGAAATATTTATAAACAATTTCCCTAGTAAAAAATAGGTAAAAATGAATTTAAAAAATAATTCCAATGTTTATATATTGGAGGACATTTTCTTTGTTGGTTACCAGGGGTGGGAGGGAAGGGGAGGGAATGCTGTTAGATAGATAGAGATAAATAT
>NW_006922272.1:752335-782582 GCF_000298275.1 Orycteropus afer afer | reverse complement strand
ATTTATGTCCCATGTAGGGGGAAAAATGCCAACTAAACTATGATATGCAGACTGATTTAAGAAACATTAAGTATGACAAAAATGTAAGTACTGGAAATAATGAATTACAGAACTTCATGTAATTTTAACATCTTGAACATAAACTTTAAAAATCCTAAAGTTAGGAATTTTTTCGGATTTTAATATCATTTATTAATGTATGCTGCTAAACGTACATTAACATTTAAAAATTAAAAGCCCATAACCACAAAACGCATTCTCCTCACTAAATCTTCTCTCATGATTTTAAATATGCTCTGTTTCACTGACTATTCTTTCACATTTCACTTTCTT
Organism: Orycteropus afer afer; assembly: GCF_000298275.1. Taxonomy (NCBI): domain Eukaryota; kingdom Metazoa; phylum Chordata; class Mammalia; order Tubulidentata; family Orycteropodidae; genus Orycteropus; species Orycteropus afer. The sequence continues at coordinate 782,249 of NW_006922272.1, read as the reverse complement.
TTAATACGTTTCTCTCTCATCAATCCTATTCATATTTGGTCCTATGTCCATCACAACATCCTTTATTCCCTCCTCAAGAAAGGGTCTGGAGGCAGGGGTAGAGGGGTGAAAACTGAAGCAGAATACCAACAAAGCTTCCTGTTCTCTTCTAGCTAAAGCAGCTGATAAATAGACTGCAAGAATTCTTTACTTTCAGAATCAGATCTGGTTTTCCACATAACTAAATTCTGAATCGTGCAATTGAAATTGGATCAAAAATTCCTAAAAAGTTATACGCCAAAATTAGTATTATTAAAATTACTAAGAAAAATGTGTTAAGTGCTCCAGATGCTTTTAAAGGTTGTCCTCAATCTGGGTCTCTATAACAAGAATGTCATACTAATCACCTAGTCTAAACTGCAATTCTTTCTCACAGTGACAGGGATGAAGCTAGGAAAAACTCTTAAAGTAAAGCAAAAAAAAAAAAAAAAAGATCCTGATTCATAAGCAGACATTATGTTAATGTTTAGGCTCTCAGTTAGATATTAAGGAAATAATTCTGATTGTTACACAAATCACTATTGAAGTTACTATGACAAATCACTATTGAAGTTACTATGACAAAAGAAAAAAATGTATCTCAATAGAAACACCTCAAGTGTTCACTAAATTAAATCCTACCACTTAACACAATTAAAAAAATCTTGTATTTTAAAACCAGTACGTTGAGTATTTTTAATATTTCAAAAATCTACCATACATATGTATGTGTATATATATATATATATATATATATTTATTTTTTTTTTTCTTTTTTTAAATAGGGTACTAGCTCCAGAGTAAGCTTACCTGTTCCATTAAAAATGTTACTTGATAAGGAGTTATTCATTCCAAATGCCTGATTCCTGTTCATTCCAAATCCAGACATACTGGGTACATAGAAAATAATTTTAGATATATGGTAAGAACACTAACTTTCAGGTGAAGAAAAACAAAAGCGTACACTTTTGATCTCCTCATATAAAACAACAGTAAGTTTTAAAACCAATACTAATTTTATTTGCCTGAATTTAATCTTAATTTTTATTTAAAAAATTTCCCTCAAGTACTTTTATGAACAAATGAGAACAAAAATGTCTTATACAGATTAATTAAAAAACAAAGAATTTATGTATGTACCTTGATGAAAACGGATTAAAAATGACCATTTTGTGTATTGGGGCACAATATACTGGCTATCCTGGAAGAACGAACCTCAAAAATACACCATGTAGCAAAAGGTTATTGTTCCTGAATATTTTCCCTATTGGTAAAGATCGCTACAGCCCTTCTCTCATATAGTGTCCGCCTCTCCCAATTGGACTATAAACTCTTCATGGACAGAGTCAATGTCATAATCAATTTTGCATCCTCTGCTCTTAGCTCAGGAGGATACAATAGGTACTCAACAAATACTTAGCTGATATGCATTTAAACGGTGCTTTTGAACTCAGTGTTTTAAAATGTATTGTTCTTATCTAAATATAGTTTACTTTTCAACTACTCAAAGAAAAAAAGAATCTTGCCCACATTGCTCCCAAATCAGAATTAATGCACAATTGGTGCTTGGTAAATAGTTATAAATGCTCCTTTTTTTGGGCAGGAGCCTGGGCATGGGGCAGGCAAAATAAAGCTGAATTTAATTAAAGAACTGAGACTATCAATAAGAAATGTTAATGCAAATTGTATTAACTGAAACTCTGCATCCTTAACATCAAGTAATCTTCTGATAATGGTGAATAGCATTGTCAATGCTATGAGGGTTAAAATGTTTGAAGGTGAGGGTTTTTTGTCTTTTGTTTTTTCCCTAAATCTATAAAACTGAGGACAACTGGTATTTTGATAAAATACGCAGATGGTAAAACATCACTCTTCTATAGTATACAGAGTAAGAAAGCCAATGGAATTTTTTTTTTAGTAACATGTTAGAACTGCTGATGACAGAGGTACCCACAAACGTTGAATTTGTGCTTAGAGATGAAAACATTTTAATAGTAAAAACAACGTATTAATAGTAAACATAAACAGCATTTTAGTGACCCACGTTATAACAACAATTTACAAGCAATATATATTTTTAAAAACAATTAAAATGTGAAAAAATATGGAAAGGTAAAAATTTAAATATACATTCAATGAACAATACTCCAAGAATACAGAAAGATGTGGTAAATCTCAAGAAGTATTACATGGTTACCAGCAAGGTGATGGGAATTTTGATACTTGTACAACTTCTTAAAAAAATTTAGAAGAGTAATAGAATCATAGATGAAATGGTATTAAGTCTAAATAACAGTAAGAACTGGAGCTTATGAGATAGATAATAAATACGAAATATGTTAATAATAAACTATTTTGATTCAGGTACTACAAGTATTATATATAAAAGAAAATGAAATCAAATGAGTATGATGATAAAAACCAGATCAAAGTCCTGTAATTAGTTCCTCTACAGTTTCCAATTTTCAAAAAATGTCAATCAAGCTCAAATGCTATTTTTCCAAGACTGCCTTATGTTGTAGACATAATTCCCATGTAGATTACCCAAACAACTTGAAAAATCATAACAGAATCAATAATCAGTCTCCTATTATTAGCATAATATATGCAATCAACAGTGCAAAAATGAAAAAAGCACAACAGTCCATCTTTTTGTTTTGATTCCTAGACATGATACTATTTCAAAATAATTAAGATAACAACTGTCTTAAAAAACTCTGGTCAATAATTCTTAAAAGCACAAAAGTTAATCTCAGTTGAGTATGTATTTAACCAAAGCAAAAATGAAGCACTGTAGTAATAATCAAACATATCTCCAGGCCTACTCCTAAGCCTGAAACACTTACAATACAGGTGGACAACCTCATTTAACTGAGGAAGTACCTACCAACAAAAGTCTGCCTAGTAGCAACTCAAGAACAATCCTTTTCTAACACATAATCATCATGTTTCAATGTACTTTCTAAAATCAAACGGATTTTATCTTCAGTTTAGGTAGATTAAAGTTGTGAAGTGTAACAGAAAGAGAACCTTTGATCGTAAATATAAGATGAAAGACACTTATGAGACAGAAGCCAAAACTCAAGAATAGAGAGTGGTAGATAATGAAAAGGCAAATTTTAGGACATCCAGTAAAACAATTATACACAGTATCAATAAACATCTTACCTGTTCACAGTAAAAGGCTGTCGAGAAGGCTGCTGCTTTGGCATACATATTATGCTTGGTGAGCTTCTGTTGGGGCTACCTAACCCTGAACTGCTCATGCTATTTGTCCTGCTAGGAATTCCAATGCCCTGACCAACCTGGGAGTGGTTCATCATATTCCTAGGATTCATAGGCAAAATACCCCTGAAAAAGAAGTCCATTACACTAAATAAGCTCTCTAAAATAATACATTAAAATTCTCTATAAAAATCAATCGGTCCAACCCTAGACTCAAACTATTTTCAAATTGCATTATTAATTTTTATGCTAATCCTTTTGTCTGATCATTGTAACTCTTTGCAAGAAAAAGTAATCAAACAAAAAAGACAAATTACAGTGGAACTAACAATGTGATATCTAAGATGAGAGAGCTACTGGTGTGACTATGACATAAAAGACGTATGTATTTCACAAATATATTTATGAGATCACACTCCAAATATGTCATTCTATCTTCTTCATGCTACTATACATAATGTTTTTCTTTTTATTTTACTCTCAGTAGAGCAATGGACATGTGGCAAGAGAGCAGTAATTAAAATTATCTGGGGAAATATTTTAAATTGCACATCCTACTCTGAGGAAGAGAGCTGGTTTTTGCAAAAGCTCCCCAGGTGGTGATTAAATTTGGATGCCCACCCAAGTTGACAACCACTAGTGCTAGTTGCAGAATAAAAATATCTTGCACTAAACTTAATCAATTTGCAATGAAATAAAATGAGCACAGGATATCAACTTTCTCTTCCTCAGTGCAAGGCATTAAACCAGAAAATCATATAATTATCTTATAATTATATAATTAAAAGATTAAAAAGCTTGCTTACTCTAGAAAGATACATTTCGAGAAATATTCTGGTCTATCAATAAATACCTGCTTGGAGATGGAGGCGTGTGAAGTGACATTGTTGGTACCCCTGTTGTTGGCGTGACGTGGCTCGGTAACTGAGTGCCTTGTGATAAGCTGCGATTTAACTGAGGGGTATTGTTGCTCATCCCCCTCATGGGAAGGCCTAGTGCACCTAATAAAAAAATTCAGAAGAAGAAAATTCATTGCCATCAGGAATGAAACTGTGTCATCCGTCTTCTGGCGTTGGCAATGCAAAATATTTTTTAAATGACCTAACCTGTAATATGCAAATCTTAAATGGATATATTCAATTCACTCCAAATGGACTCTAATTTATAACAAAAATATGTTCTAGTCTGCAACTAAATTATTATAAATAAATATTTATTTTCTATCTCTAATTTTTCCTATTTTTATTTCACAATAAAGCATGTCTGTCAGTGATTGTAACAAAGTAGATAACTTATGTTTTAATAAAAATGTACAAACTGGTCATTAAGAAATTTTGCATTCTTGTGTTTTTCTTTTAATTCACAAGTAAGGTACAAAGAAAGACTTAACTCTGCTTTGCTGTAATTTTTAAATGTAGCTTTAATTTTTATATGATCCTTTTCATATGCATGTGAGAAGTGTCTCTTTCCTATTATTATTTCCTATTCCCCAACATTTAAATTTTTACAAACCCCACATAAAATGTCAGTGACTATTAAAAGTGCAACCTGATAAAAGAGACAAATAGTTAAAACATTTTGAAAACTCAAATATATCATGATCCTGTATTTATCTAATATTCCTAGGTAATAGACACGTTTCAAAAGGTGTATTTTTAAAGACTCTAAGGTTTACACTTCAGACACAAAACATAAAAAGTATTAACCAAACTGAATAAGCGTCTTTAAAAAATGTGTTGACAATATTTCATGCCTTTTAGTCAGACTAATATGAAAGATAAATTTTAATAACACAGGTAATTATTATGAATGTATAATGTTCTACATATTTATTTGTATCCTTTAAAGTAAGGATGGTCAGCTGTCATTCCTGTTGCTACCATATCTGCCTATGAATGCCTCCTTTCCTCATTTTCCTCACCCATACCTTTTAGTGCTTTTTTCCTCTAATACACTGTGGAATGACACACCAGTCAGCTTAGTTTATTATGAACTGGAAGTTAAGAAACAGTGATAAAATAAGAGTGAAAGCTAAGTAAGTAAGTTGTTGTTGTTGTTGTTGTTATGTGCTGTCGAGTCAGCCTCAACTCATAGCGACCCCTCCTTGGGTTTCCGAGGCAGTATCACTACGGAAGTAGGATTGCCCAAACTTCCTTCCGAGGAGTGACTAAGTAGATGAGTTTAAAAACTAACTGCTGTCAGTCAACTCATAGGGACCCCGCCTGTGTCAGAGCAGAACTGTGCTCCACAGGGATTTCAATGGCTGATTTTTCAGAAGTAGATCAACCCTTTTTTCCAAGATGCCTCTGGGGAGATCTGAATTGCCAACCTTTACACAGACATCAAACACTTAACCATTTGCACACCTAGGGACTTCAGATAACTGTAATGCTAGGGATTTAGAGTGACTTTTTTTCTTTGTGATCTAATTTTAGGTCCAAGAATTTAAAAGACCTGAAGATTCTGAAATCCTGACCTCCAAATAGATGGTGCACTATATATGCCATGAGTGTGTTGGTATATTCTAACCTAGGGATATCAGTGGATTACAAAGATTTCACTGACAGGTATAGTAAAACCTGAGAAAGCTGGGACCTCAGTAGGGTGGAAATCTGTCCTAGAAAGAAAATTCAAATATTTTCCACTAATAGAGAGCAACAGAAAAGTGTTAAGATTGCAGCCTTTCAAAGGCAGAAAACTCACGAGACTGGGAAAAACAAGGCAGTCTAGTTTCAGCTCTCAGAGGTTTCACTGTATCTGGAATTTGACAGCCTCAGAACTCAGCTTGTAGCCTAATTTTGCTCTCAACTAAGTGAAGCCAATGAACCCAATTCAATATAGCTACTACATTCTATGTACTTTCATTTTACTCATGTTCCATGAAGATCCAAGCTTGGTTCTGCATTACAGTAAGTCATTCGAAAGCAAGCTACCTAGATTAAACACTGGTTTAGTGACTCAGTGTTTGTCCACTGTTGTTGTCAGGCGCCGTGGCGTCAGCTCCAACTCATAGCGACCCCATGTACAACAGACTCAAACACTGCCCGGTCCTACACCATCCTCATAATCCCTGCTATGCTTCAGCCCATCGCTGCAGCCACTGTGTCAGTCTAGTCACTGAAAATCTAATAAACAAGGAAATGTCATTACCTACAACCACGTTCTCTGAATCTGGGAATAAATAAGGAAGAACAAGAGATTGAAAATCAGCCTACATTAAGATTTCTTCAGAAGAAATGAATCTTTTCCTTAGCTCAAGCACACCTGTTTCCCCCTAGGCCCTAGAGGTGTTTTGATAAGATATTATCAATGTGATACCTTTCACTTTACTCAACAAATATTTACTGAGTGCCTACTATGTGTCAAGCACTGTGCTAGCTGCTATGAACAAGACAGAAAAGGCTCCTACCCTCATGGAGTTTACATCCTACTCCCCAAACATGCTGTCCTAAAGTCAGCTAGAGTTGCAAATTTCCCAAAGGAATGTGTTTCTCAGACTCACTGACCACCAAGAAAAACAATACAATTTTAGAGCAGAAGCAACCTTAAAGATCACTTAGTCCAATGTTCACATTTTACAGATGAGGAATCTGAACCTCAGATAAGTTAATTTACTTCTCCAAGGTGACACAAAGAACCAAGACTAGAATTTAGATCTCTTAACTCCTAGTGTTCTTAAAGACGGCATTGTGGAAGCCCAACACAACACTAAATAGCACCCTTTAAGTGTCCAATGAATTGCAACATGTCTTCTCTACTATTTTTCTTCAGCTTTTTCTTTTGCATACTTTCTTTCTCTTCAAACTTTTCTAAATTGTCGATTCTTTTTCTCTTCCTTCCCTTCACTTTCTTCTTCTTTCTTCTCCATACCTGTCAGTTTTCTTTTCTCCAGCTTTACTTTACTTTTGTTTCATCTTCTTTACAAATTCATCACTATAAACAAATATATACTTTCCAAAACTCTAGCACCTTTGAGTACTTTTTGATAAGCTACAAACTCTAGAAGAGTCCGATTTGTCCATTTCAATCCTCCATATGTATTTATTCTATGCTGTATCACAAAATTAACAACATCAGAAATAGTTTAGAGACTAGAGGTAATCTAAAAATAAGCTAAACAAACTTTTCAAAAGGAAACAAAAATGGATAAGGCTATCACATTTAGTTCACTAGAGACTGGCATACTTGAGTTATTTCATAGTGCTAACAGTGGAGAAAGGCATAAAGGAATAAAGGAAATTAAAGATCATTGTTTACTTTTTTTGTTAAAGAGCTAATAAAATCCAAATGGTTTGTTGAACTAGCTGTGAGAAGATCAAGAGAAGACTGTTGTTGTTGTTGTTATGTGCCGTCGAGTCGGACCCAACTCATAGCGACCCCTCCTTGGGTTTCTGAGGCAGTATCACTACGGAAGTAGGACTGCCCGACCTTCCTTCCGAGGAGTGGCTGGTGGGTTTGAACCGCCAGCCTTCTGGTTAGCAGCCAAGTGCCTTAGCCACTATGCTACCAGAGCTCCCCAAGAGAAAACTACACTACTTTAAAGTGGATGATCAATCCTTAAATACTTCTAATCATCTATTTTACATTTAATTTTAAAACTAAATTTCTTTAAAACAGACCTAACAGCATTAAGCATTAACATACATGGATTTATATTTAGAAAACAAAATATACCAAATCATAAAATTTGAGTTACTTAAGTCATGCTACCACAACTAGGTGGGAAAAGTGGAGGGAAAATTTAATCTTTTACTAGTGTAAATAATCACTGAAAATAATTTCCACAATATGTCAAGAAGAGTACATGCAAGAAAAAAAAAAAAAAGGCTCTGAAGGATTTCAGGCATAAAAGACCTAGGAACAGGTAAACCAAAAAAGCTAGTATGCATGCATGAGCTTGTGTATGGGTAGTGGAATTATGCTACTTCATCTCAGTTCCTCCTTATACCAATCCCACAGAGAAGGTATTTATCCCCTTTACACAGACAAAGAATAAAGAAATGAACGGAAACAAAAAGGTTATAATTCTAAATAAAATTTTTCAATTTGACAAATTGATAGTTAAGAAAAATAAAGTATTAGGAAGAATATCTGAACATATTCTAAACAGACTCCTATCTCTTCTTTGGCAAGGTGCTACACATTCAAAGAATGAATTATATTCTCTTTTGATAATTTTTCAGGAACTTAAAGAATATGATCCAAGAAATGATCTCATGAATTATTTTCACTACACAGATTAACAGCACATCTTTAAATATTTATGGCAAGATGTGCCATCCTTTATTCAACTTTTTGCTAGAGATAAACAATATTAATAATTCAAGTAATAAGGAAAAAAAAATAATCATAGCAACCAAATCCTGGAATAATCAGACTTAAATGAAATCTCCTGAAAATCTTTATTCAGCAGGAGGGGGAAAAAGAAATCTGCAATTGATAGAAGAGGGCTACAAGTGTGTGCTTTTCCATTCTCAAAGCAACCAGATCCCTCTGTCCACTTGAACAACAGTTCTCAATGGTGTTTCACCTTGTATCTTCTAATCTTCACTCAATCCTCCTTAGCTGATTAACCCTTCCCTGAGAAATTATTTTATCATGTAATTTCCTTCATTAAAATGAAAGGATTTTAGAAACAGAAAACACTCTAGATCATCTCAATAAAATTACTGTGAAGAACTACAGCCAGAATTTTTTTTTAATTAAATGACTTGCTCAAGGTCAGAGGTAATGAACAACAAATGGTCCAATTTCTTGACTCTTATTTCAGTGCCCTTTTCAAACTATCACTTTCCATTTCCTACAGTTGTTAACTTTTACATCATCTGAGGGACTTTAAAAAAAAATACTCATGTTTAGGTCCCATACCCAGAAGTTCAGATTTAGGTCAAGGGAACTGGCGGTGGGCAGTGGAATTTTAAATGCCCTGTAGGGTGTTTCTAGGGGGTATAATCAGGGTTGAGAACCACTGTTCTATAGTATCAAAATTCACTTACAGTTTCGTCTTTAAAATTCTCTGTCAGAGCCTAAGAGATTTTTGTAATCTTAACATTTTACTCACCCCAACACAAATCCTGTTACACACTATGTATCTGACTTCCAATCTTCCTTCATTCTCCATTTCAACCCTCAAATCTGCCCTTGTATCTTTACTTATCATTATCCTTACCTAGAATATTCTCCCTTCACTTGCTCTACAGAAATTTAAAAAAAAAGACTTTGTTTCTTTTTGGAAAAAGAAATGTATGCTATGATTAAGATGTTTATATGCAATACATATAACTTACGTACATATAGAAGGGACACTAACTCAGACTTGAGAGTACAGCGAGTCTAGGATCAGAAAAAGAAAATGTAATGCTGGCTCTACTACTTACTATCTCTATATGACCTGGGGCAAGTTCCTGAACTTCTCTGGGTCCATTTGTTCATTTATACAATAAGGATAATAATAATGCATAGGACTGTTCTAAAGATTAATGAGTTAATTCATATAATGTACTTAAAATAGCACCTAACACATGCTATTGTTTTTGTGAAACATGTCTACTCAAAGATAACCAATAGTGGTCCTAAAGTGAATGCAAAATGAAATAGTCTGATGAGTGATGGCTGTCACTAGAAAAAGAGATGTTTTACAGAGGAAAGCTCTTTGCTACGACAGTGACCACAGAAATGATCTTGAAAAGTGAAAGTGGCAAAGATCTTGAGATATATCCCCCAGAAACATCAAGGCTATGCTTCTTGGTTGAAATCAATATAACAGCGTAAAAGGATTCTCCTGCCTTGACAAACTAGATCACTTCCAAATCTATCTCTTTAAGCCCAATTTGAAACATAACCTCGGTTGTGAATCCTTTCCTTATTATTCCCCAAGAAATCCAGAAAGCACTACACTTCTTACTCTTCTTTTGCAGTAAAATAATTTGTGTACTTGTTATGTTTCCCTACTAGATTATATATACAGTCCATGTCTTGCTCATTATGCATTCAAACATTTATTGAGTGCTCACCATTTGCAGGGTACTAAGGCTACAAAGACAATGAAGACATGTAATAAATAAATGCAGTAACAGCATAGCTGCTCAAACACGTACATGTACAGTGACAGCATAATAGAGACTGATCTCTTCTACCACACATCTGTAGTATTTAGCATGGCACAATATATATAGTAGGCTCTTAATAAGGAACTTAAATTCCTACCTCCTTTTCTGAAGCAATCCTGTACCACTACAAACCCTGGTGGCACAATGGTTAAGCACTTTGCTGCTAATGGAAGGGTTGGTGGTTCCCAGTGCTCCGCAGGAGAAAGATGTGATAGTCTGCTTTCATAAAGGCCTACAGCCTTGGAAACCCTGTGGTGCAGTTCTATTCCGTTCTATAGAGTCACTATGAGTCAGAATCAACCCCACAAAAACTGATTTGGAGGGGGGAGTGTAGAGGGGAGAGGTACCACTATAGTCTAACATGGCTTTTCTCTCCAAACCCTAAAAGTATGTCCATATCACCCGATACATGATACCTTTTAACCTATGTATTAGGCATTCCTTTTAACCTATGTATTAGGTATTGTATGTGATTATTTAATCTATTACATTAAATGTCTTATCCCCCAAACATACCATGTGCTCTTTTGAGAGTAAGACCTTCCAGAGCATTTCGTACAAAACAAAACTCACTGCCATTGCGTCAACTCCGACTCATAGCAACCCTTCCTTGGGTTTGCGAGGCGGTATCTCTATGGGAGTAGATTGCTCAATTTTTCTTCCAAGGAGCGGCTGGTGGGTTTGAACCATCAGCCTTCTGGTTAGCAGTCAAATGCCTTAGGCACTATGCTACCTGAGCTCCCCTATTTCATAATAGTTTCTAATTAAATGGCCCCACAATTTCCTGAAGCTACCAAAATCTGTCATTCACCTATCTACATGGTCAATAGCACCACCTCCACCCCACGTATGCTCTGGTTCCCCACAAAGCAAGTAGCGTTTATATGAAACCAGATGCCATCGAGTTTATTCCAACTTATGGTGATCCCACATGTGTCAAGGTAGAACTGTACTCCATATGGTTTTCAGTGGCCGATTTTTCAGAATTAGATCACCAGGATTTCTTGGACTCAAAACTCCAACCTTTCAGTTAGTGGTTGAGCATGTTAACTGTTTGCACTACCCAGGGACTCCAGCCTTCACATAGGTGTTCTCACAGCAGAAGAGATGTCTGTTGGAAGCATGAAACTATGCCACTGCTCTACAACCCAGAAGTCCATATACCAGCAAGGAAGGGTATTTCCTCCCCAAGCCAGAGGACCAGGTCCTCTGAGAATTCAGATACAAATGTGTAATAATGGGTTCACCCAAAGGTCTGGCTAACATATGAGCCTCTAAGATAATATACATATAGGAAGCACTCAATAAACAGTAGTTTCCTTTTTCTCCTGTCCTCCAAAGCTCTAAATCCTGTTGGTAAATAAGAAAAGGTTACTCCAACTATACCATCCCTTAATTTCAATGCATGAATTATCCAGGAGAAATTAATTCCTGATTCCCTGTTCATTCTAGTCTAGCAGGCAACTTTAGGAATTCAGAGCTCTTTAAACACAGAAGGCGTGCCTAAAATATTATGCAGACACTCAAAGAAGATAAGGAGAGAATATCATGCAACGTGAATAAAAGGTCACATTCACTGGCTTCCATAGTTATCAGCTGTTGAACAGTATTAACATAAACTCCTGGATGAGAAGTTACTTATGCATTTAGATATAATCATACTATATCAGAACCTGAGACCATATATAGGCCTCTAGCATTTTCTGGGTAGCCTCACACAATGCACAATCACTTCCTCACACATTTGGGGGAAAAAAAAAAGTAGGTATTCTGTACCCATTACCTGCCTTGTTTAATCTCAATGGAATCTCAGTTTTGGAGAGCACACTTTTCTTTCCCCACCTCCTCCACCTCCACCTACCTCCAACCATCAAGAACATACAACAGGTAGTACACCTTGCATTTTGATAGCATAAATTCCTATTGAACTCTGCCAATTTGAGTTTGAGTAAGTGTTAATGGTCACGCACTTAGGAGGAAAAATGAACTTTATTATTTCAATCTCAATGCCCGAATATAATCCCATGATAAAGACAACCTGTCCTGAGAATAACATCTAATCCCACCTATTCCTTCTATCTCCTATCCTTCCTTAAAGTCAGACCCTCAAGTTTTATCATTTTGATTTACCCACACTATTGAAATTTGACCTTAAAGCCCCACATTATAGTCTATGTCTTCTTCTCTGACAAAGTGTTTATTATTAAGACTACCTACAAGCTAAACAACTTCTTTAATTTAGCTTTCTGGGGCCTATCCTACCAGAAAAACACCAGCAATCCAGACTCTGTCTTTTTTCACTAGATATAGCTTCTTGAGCTACACTCTGTAAAGGTATAAATGTACTATGACTTGAAGCACTCCAGCTGTAGTTGGTCTTAGGTTCAGTGTTCAAAATGTGCTTCACCATTGCTACAGAAATATTGTTGTTGCTGGTTACCATCCTGTTGATTCAAACTTCATGTGTGTACAGGAGAACAGTGCTCTATGGGATTTTCAAGGCTATGACCTTTCAGAAGCAGATTGCCAGGCCTGTCTTCTGAGGTGCATCTAGGTGGGTCAGAACTGCCAACCTTTCAGTTAATGGTTGAACATTTAACTGTCTGCACTACCCAGGTATCCTAAACAGCCATTTTATATACTGAGTGCTAAGAGGAAGTATTTCTGTCATATATGACTCTTTTCAAAATTAATAAACCCAAAACCAAACTCACTGCCGTCAAGTCGGATCCGACTCATAGTGACCCCTCCTTGGGTTTCCAAGGCAGTATCACTATGGAAGTAGACTGCCCAATCTTCCTTATAAGGAGTGGCTGGTGGGTTTGAACCACCAGGCTTCTGGTTAGCAGTCTAATAATGCCTTAAGCACTAATAAGTGCCTTCAAAATATTTCTGTTAATGAAAATAATTTTGCTAATTTATTATTTTTTTTAATATCCGTAATAACTAGCATGAGTTATACAAGTCAATAAATGTCTAGCATTCAAGTGAGGTATCTTTATTTCAAACTTAATACATTTTGTATCTTATCCCAATTACAACTTCACATTTGCAAGTTAAAAAAATTATATCAAAAAAACTCTTTAAAAAAAGGTCTGTACACTTGAAACCACTGCCATTCTCTTTTATAAAACGCCTTAGTTTCTCAGTATAATTCTTCTCCATTTCCATATCTAATTTCTGCTGTGATAAACTGTAGACTTTCAAAAGATAAGAAAGTTCTTTGCAGCTGTTCTACAGAAATAAACTGTACCTTTAAGTAACTAGATACTTCCACAGTGAAGGTTACCAAAAAGGTGGAAGTCCATGCTAGAACACAGCCTAAGTGGGACAAATTACTAATTGATGATATTCCTTCAAGGACTAAAATGAACATCTGTAGATAAATAAGTAACATTTTTTAAAATGTAATAAAATTTTAAAAAATATTTTCTTTCTGCTTAACCAAAGGGAAATTGCTAGTATTTATAAGCAATTACTAAACTGTATTTACTAAATCTGTATTTATGAAATTGCATTCCATGCAAAAGAGGAAAGCCACAAAAGATAGAAAAGGGTAGATGGAAACTATGCTTTTCTATAAAATAAGTGTCTCCCCGTACTAACTTTCAAAATCAATTTGAAGAGTAAAGTAGTAGGACAAACTATCCTCTAATATCAACTCACTGCTTAGCATTACATTGGGAAAGAGTTTCAAATCAAGTAGCTAAATTTTATTCAAAGCTGGTTAAGACTGTCAACCATCAGAATGTTTCTTCCAGTTATTCACGTATTCTATAATCTTTGATGAGAATTTATACCATTTTACCCCTCCCCCATATAAATGGCATTAAAAGAAATGGTAAAATCTTATTAATATGTAATGATCAGGAAAAATAATTTTTAAAATAAATATATTTTTTTAGAGTTTTATAAGAATTTTATGTGATGATAACAGCTAAAATTTATTGAGAGCTTACTATGCGCCAGGCACTGGGCTAAATATAAATATTATAATACTTAAATAGGATCTTGGGTGATGGAAAAAGCATTAACTAACCTAAAGAAAAAGAACAAATATTTGCTAAAACCAATAGAAAATTTCCCAAACTGTTGCTAAGTAATGGTCTTACATTCATAAACTGGCCAAAAACACAAAAACACTAACTAATCAACCAATTCATAAAAACCCTTTAACTTTCTCTAACTGACATAGTATATGTCTATTTTTAATTTATTAGCAAATGCTTCTTCAAAAATACTACAAAGAAACATAAAAATACAAAAGATGTAGAAACAGATTTCAAATTATCCTGTGACCAAAAATGGCAAATCTGGATTAGTTAAGATCTGAAATACTGACATTCTGGAATATAAGTGAAATAAGGAAAACTCTGAAAATTAATTATCTTTCCTTTTAACCCACATGGGAAGCACTGGTTGCTTTTTACTTGGTAGTTATGTGTTTTTCTTTTAAGTAAATTATCTCAGAATAAATGCAAAATTCTTACTTTGTTGCCCGTATAAACTTGCCCCAAACTGAGACAGCTGACCTGATGTAGATGGTGATGCCAGCATCTAGAAACAAATTAATTACATTAGAGCATAAAGAAATTACACAGAGCATTGTATTCATACAGTACCATCTGTACATCACACTGTAACATGTGAGATTCAAACCCGTATTTTTCAGTCTTCACAAAAACATAAAATAAATATTATGTAATAAATTTCATGTTTCTTAATTTTAATCACTATAAAGATTTTTTAAGTTATACTAAATGAAAACTGTATCAGCACTATTACTTCACTTAAAAAGAAAACTAGGCTTACAAAGCCATGAAGATGGTATCTCAAAACTCAATCTCTATAAATTTTTAAGTGAAATTACTTGATTTGTAAATAATAGTAAGCTAAATTCTAAATTCAGCTTACTAAAGCTGAAAAATGGTTACACAGAAAAAATATTTACTTTACAAGAATATTTCCTGATTATTATACATAAATAATTGAGGTAGATCAAATGAGTAGAAAAACCTAACAAACATACAACTCTATAAAATAACTGGAAAGATGATAGAAATAGCAAAAGACAAGTCAAAAATACTTAGAAAAACATACAGACATGGCAAAGAAAGTAATTAATTAGTGATAAATTAGAATTTCATGGCACTTGTTGCACAGTACCTTTAAATTTTTTGTATCAGTATCTTTCTTTCCTAGTAGAATATAAATTCTTTGAAGGTATGTTATATTCACGGAATACAGTATGTTCATTTTTACATTTCTTCAGGGATCAGCACTTAGGGTGGCAGTGCTATATACAAAGTAGGTATCTAAGATGATTAAATCAAATGTGTGTGTGTACCTATGTGTATTCCCTATGTATATTAGAAAACCATCAAGAACCCTTAGATAAGGTATAGAATATATCATCAAGTGGCTTAGTAATGTAGTGGGGAAAAAAAGGAAATATACAACTAATTATAATCAAAGACACAGTATGATAAATGCTCTAAGGGAAGTATAAAACATTTCTGGAGGAAGATAATTCTGAACAAGGATGAGGTATGAGGAACACTTCATAGAGTGGTGGTTATTGAGGATTTTCCATGCTGAGAACATACAGTGAATATAATAAAGGTCAATTATTTGATAAGGAAATAAATGAAATAAAAAACAGTGGTAACTGGATAACAGGGTAACTGGGAGAAGGGCATAGGGCTCATTCCTCCGAATATCAGGAGGTAAATAAGAGTATGGTGGAGGGAGACTGTAAAGGGTCTTCTTGAATTTTATACAGAGATGAGATGGCTACCAATTATGACAAAGAAGAAAAGAAAATATTGAGCAAGTAATACAAATTGGGCTTTGGGAGGGTAATTTCAATAGCAAAAATGGATGGAAAAGGAAAATAGTGGGATACTGAACTGAAACAGAAGTGGGACTAGAAAAGAGAGGCATTTGGTGATAGAAGCAACAGTATTTAGTATCCCATTTAACTGACTGGGTTTAAGGAAAGGGGGTTGCGTTGAATGTGGGAAATCACCAGATAGGGAACTATCAGAGGTCACTCTGTGATGTCCAATGAAGGAGAATCATGCTGACATTGGTCACTTTAGGAAAAGGAAGAAGAGAAGCATTAAAGCAATCAAAGTTTCACAGTATACATTCACGCTATTTTTGTGTCAATATTCTAAGTTGTTTTACTTATTCTGCAGCTGACCAAATTTTAACAGCAGTTTTAACTACTGATACATACATGATTCTCCTAAAGTTACGTAACACTCTAAAAGCAATACTTTCTAAAATAGTATTTTCTTTAAAAAAAAAAAAAAAAATCAAACTTTATAGATACTCCTTTTCAAATCCAGAGGGTATATGATGTAGATAATTAAACTAGCATTCAAACTATATCCTCTTTATCAAGTAAAATCCAATAGAACAAATGAATAGGCATTTTATGCCTGATCATAAACACATGAAAGGTTCATTTATAAATTACAAGAACAGTATCAAAGGAGACATATGATATAGCTTTAGTTAGTGACAAAAGGCAAAATGTTTAAGAATCATAATTTTCTGTCATCATTATAAACTATAAATGAATGTAGGAGTATAGTTGTTTCTAAAGGCTTCAAATATAAAATGTTGCCTAATAAGAATACATGATTTCGAATGGTCCATAATATAATATAGACATTTTAGAAAGGATCACTTAAAACTTTACTTTTCTAAGAAATGTATATATATTTATTGAATATTTAACTCCAAAGGATATATATTTCAGTCTACTTTCCCACAAACAAGTTACAGATATGCCAAGTTATCGGCCCTCTCAGTATTGAGGGAGGAAGTATAGGAGGGGAGCACTGTGTGATGACAGATAGGGAATAGCTCCCTTGGCAAAATACTTGGACCAAGAGCAGTAGAGTGATCACAGTGTGACGTATATTATCATTGTACATAATATATATATATATATATATCCCTATATATATATATATATATATAATATATACCATTGAATGAAAAAGGGTAGTGAATATAGTTTCAAAGGAATATAAAAGTAGTTCAATGTTAAATTTAAGAGTTTATAGCCTTCAAAACACCCATATGAAATAAGCATTGATCAATCCAGCTATACAGATATTAAGTGACTGCTTGAAAATGCCAAAAACGTAAATATATTAATCTCTTACAAAAATCCAACCCTAATGATAAACCCTGAAGACATGGTTTATGAAATAAATGATTGTTAACAATGGATTTAACACAAAATGAAGGAATATGACTAGGACAAAAATGCCATATACAAGGGCAAAGAAAATGTATAAGCAATGTACCCAGGCAAAATAATTAAAGTTAACAGACAATAAAAATTTTATTTTTTAAATGTTGAAAGTTAATATGAAAGTGAATTTTTTAGAAAAATATACATACAGAAACATACCACAATAGGGAATGCAGCATAAAAAGAAAGAACTCAACTTTGGAGTCAGAAAAAATTTGGACTCCTGGTTCTATAACTTACCTATGATATGGCAGAGCCTCAGTTTCCTTCCTGTAAAAAGGAATTAACACTACCTACCTCAGAAGGTTGAAGTGAAGATTAAATAAGATATGGCACAAAGTAGGTGCTCAAAAAATAGTATTAGGAGTTGCTAATAATTTAATCTTCCTATGAATGCAGGACTTTCGTTAACAGGAGACAATTAGAGGAATTTATTAAATAATACCCTAAATTTATATAACTTTTGTCTCAAGGAACTAAAGAATGAAATATCATAAATCCCAGGAAAATAAGGAGAACTTGTATAGTCAGTGGTGAGCAATGGTTAAAAAAAGATTATATGTCATATAATCAGTAGAATGCTGAGGCCAACAGCTAGGTTACTGTGCTCAGACTAAAATCAACAATTACACATTCTCCTCATCATTCAAGAAGTCTAGAATACACATTGCAATCAAATAAGAATACCAAAAGTAAACCAACTGCCACAGTCAATTCCAAGCCAGGAAGCAACTATAACAATTAGTTTTGTGATTCCACTTTACTTCCCTGACCCACCAAAGCATCATCCCCTTATCCTTTATTTAATATACACAATGTCAAGAACTTATAGGTCAGCTCCTGCCAACGCTCTCCATAAGCACAGAAGTGTTAAGTTTGTCATCTCCCTCATGCTTCCTAGTAGTGATCACTTCTCACAATCACTCCCTCCAATGAATGTATCTTTAGTCACAATATTTGCTTCAAGAAACATTTAAAGCAGTTTGGTGAAGAAATTATTTCTTACAATTTGAAATCAATTATTTCAAAATGTAACAAAACTTTGCTAAATAAAAATTTCTGACCATGAAAGCTATTAAAAAAAATATTTTAAGTTTTAAAATGTTCATTAAAAATTCACGGTACAATATACTTAAAGGCAAGGCCATGACATAATTCCTAGGATTATGTTATTATTCCAGGAAAAAACATAAAAAGTAAGTATGATTTTTCACTATATAACATTTACAAAAAGTGAGACAAAAGGAAAGAAAGCAAGCATGTTTGTGTATCACCCTAGTTACATACACAAACACATGTTCCAGATCTAGACAAAATTTGAAGAATATTTCAAAATAAAAATAGATGATTAAAAAGTGAAATCTGGAGGAAATCTAACAAGCAGGCACACACAAAAAAGTATGAGAAAATAATACATACATTAAAAACACCAAAAAAGGGGTATGAAGGAAAATACAAGTGATTTAAGTCACAGTATCTGGTAGCTTATGAACCAGATAATTAACAAAAATATGAGTTTACTAAGTATTTTAAGTAATTTTGATTAAAATATTCTTAAGTTTTAAAAAAAAACTAAATCAGGGAGCTCTGGTGGCATGGTGGCACAAGACTGCTAACCAGAAGGCTGGCAGTTCAAACCCACTAGCCACTCCTCAGAAGAAAGGCTAGGCAATCTTCCGTAGTGATATTGCCTTGGAAACCCAAGAAGGGGTCACTATGAGTCTATAAAAATAGTGCAATAATATATACTGCAATATTCATTATCATTAATCTCTTGGTTAAGGTTCTTTAACCTTTTCTACTTTCAAAAAGTATGGTGATAAACATTTTGATACTACACTATCTGACTTTTCTAGAGTCAAAGTAGAAACTTACAGAATACCATAGGTTTCAGGAATGCCCTCATTTTTAAAGACTTTGATATACATTGCTAAACTGTTTTCTACAAAGTTTTTCTAATTACATTCCCACAGCAATCACTTCAACATTAGCTACTTTGTTTCATTAAAAAATCCTTGCTGATCTGATAGGACTAAAACAGTATTTTCTCACTGTTGTTTTAAAAATATTATTGGTTCAGTGAAATATTTTATATTTTTATAGATATATCAAAATTTTATATATTTTCTAGATATATGATTTTGTAAGTCCCCTTTATACCTATGTTTTTAACATATGAGTTGAAGATTATATGAATACCAACAAGTTTAAGAGGTTTTAGAAAGTCCCCATCCAAAGATTTGAAATTTAATTCAATTTCTTTATATTATAGTTTATTTACATTAACCCCTAACATTTTACTATCTGTACATTTACTATCAGTTCTTCTAAAAGTTTTACACATAAATACTCAATCTTGACAACGAGCTGTGAGTGCTGTACACGCTGCTGTACAGTGAAACCAGTGAGAGCCAGAACTCAACAGGACTGCCCTGTTTTTCCACGTATCACAAGTTTTCTGCTCAGAGCAGACTGAAGTTTTACCACATTTTTATTGCTCTCTGTTAGTGGAAAATAATTGCATTTTCCATCTCTGACAGATTTCCACCTCACACAGGTTCCAGCTTTTACAGGTTTTACTGTAGTATTACTCCTACTTTACAAATGAGAAAAACTAAGATACACAGCGTAAGTAACTTGCTCAAGGGCAAGTAAATCATATAGCTGGGATATGAACTCAGATAGTAGGATTTCTAGAACCCACATTCCCAATCATCAAGAAGTAATAAAAATGCAATGAAAATGGCAATTACTTATTAAAAATCATAAAGAATAATAAGAAAAGACATACCTGGTTCAGAGTCAATATTGTCATAAATGTGTAACAGTCTAAAACATTTTTATAAAGAATAATGAGAAGACCTTTAGCTAGGATGTTACAATGGTCTATAAAGCTACAATAATTCAAACATGCTGTAGTTCTGACACAGAAGCAAAATGATAAACAACAGTGTAGAAAGCGGCCCAAGAATATATCAGATGTTAGTACATGCTAAGGGAGATATTAGCCAAGAATGAATCATCTAACTCAAGGATAGTGAAAGCAAAGACAGCTTGCAGACCAAAGTCAACCCACTGCCTGTTTTTGCAGGGCACGTGAACTAAGAATGGTTTTAACAGCTTCAACAATTATATAAATATCTCTATATATCCTTGATTTTGCCCCTTGACCTCCAAAACCTATAGTAATTTACTAATCTGGCCCTTTACAGAAAACTTTTCTGACCCTTGGTCTAACTTATAATTGATATTGGGGTAACTGGATAACCTCACAGAGAACAACAACAACAAAAAAAGCCTGGCACCATAAAATTCATACCTTAAACCTTTACATTTCTAATGGATGCAAATCATATGTGAAGAATGAAATATAAAAGTACTACAAGAAAACAAAGGCAATTAAGCATGATCTGAAAAACACCACACACACACACATGCGCGCGCATGCGCGTACACACACACAAAGACTAATGGCTCACATTCAGTATAAATGATAACTATTTGTATAATATAGATACGATAAACTAAATTTAAAGTGAAAATCAGAAAATATTTGTAATAAATGATAAGAAGTTAACCTCAACATACAGAGAACACTAAGAAAAACAAGAGTTACCATCTTAAAAGAGAAATGTAAGGTAGCATAAAAAAACAGGTAATCTACACAGGGCCAATAAATATATAGAAAAGATACAGCACTAATTGTGTGAGTGTGTAAAATCAGTGATGTTTTAATGTATACATATTGTTAAAACAAAGAAAAGATACAGCACTGTGTGGGTGTGTAAAATCAGTAATGTTTTAATGTATACATATTGTTAAAACAAAGAAAAGATACAGCACTAACTGTGTGGGTGTGTAAAATCAGAGATGTTTTAATGTATACAGATTGTTACAACAATTAACCTTCCTCCCCACCCCTTGGCAGACTTAAAGGTACTAGCCAGTATTCTTGAGAGCACAGAGACTGCTAAAGAGTAAAAACTGGCACAAATTTTCAGAAGGAAAATATGTCAAAATGTTCTACAAGGTTTAAATGTTAGCATATATACTTAGATTTTATTACATAAAGATAAAATATTTTAACTATAAAATCAAAATGTTAAGCATAAATTATCACTGACTGATAAGATTATGGGCAATTTTTCTTTTCCACTCATCTAAATTTTCTAAAGTTTGTATAATTTTCTTTTGTTATTTTATCATGAGAAAAAAGTTGCAGCAGCAGCAGGTTGAGATAGCGATTATCACATCTATCTGTATTGCTTTACACTGCAGATTCTTAATTCCTATGCCATATTATCCACATAATATACTTCACAAAAAATAAAATTTTGTGGAGAAAATCACTGTTATTTCTTTGATAAAAAAACTAGATTTAAATGGTAAGCAACTTATGTGTATGTATGTGTATATAATAATGTAAATTACAAAAAAAAAAAAAAAAACACCTTAGGCATATAGAACTTTTGCTTTCCAGAAAACAGACTACATCTCTATGTCATTTATTCTCTGTACGTAATTTCAGATAATAATTTGAAAGTTTCATCTCATCCTACTTAGAATACTTAGAATCAATCAATAATATTACACTATAAAATCACAGCAATACATACACTCACATACACAAATATTAGTTTTATATTTTCTGCAGTGATGCTATCAGAAAGACATCACAAATTCTTTACCAACAAGATCAACATTTAAACAGAGAAAACTGCATAAAGAATAATTCAATTATAATTTATGTCAAATAGCTAGAAGGGCAGTAAGGTAACAGCAAACTGACTAGACAACATGATTCCATTAGCTACTAGACAGCAAATAAATGACAAAAAAAGCCATCACACAGATAATTTGAACAGAGTTCTAACAAAGTAACTGACAACTTGTCAAATGATACAAATTTCAAATAAAAAGAAGAGAGTGAGCAAGCATCAAAACAGCCAAAAACAAACAAAAAAAACATCAACATCATCAACAAAAACTTAACGTAAACCTAAGTTAAGCTAATTTGCAGAATTCTAAAAAGGGCATAAGAAGGATTGGCTTGCTAAATATCAACTTAAAAGAAAAATGAGGACATCTGTTACATTACCTTATAACTTTATGTCTTTAAACATGAGTAACAACTACTGATTAGGTTAATAGCTATAGAAGATCATTGTAAAGCTAGGAGAATTAGAAACAGCAAGTTACAAAATTTTTTAAAGGACAGAAACATTGGGCAGGTACAAAGGAAGGATACAACTGGCTCTACTATAGAGTATAGGATATAATTTAAAGTAGCTTATTAGAATTTGAAAATGCTAACAATTGAGTTTATTTTAAAGTCTTTGATAAGTCTGACAATTATGACCTGTGTCCTAAATCATTTTATTTCTAAAGGGATCACTGAACTACTGTTGTTGTTAGCTGCCATTCAATAGATTCTGACTTGTGGCAACTCCATGTGTGCAAAGCAGGACTGCTCCATAGGGTTTTCAATGGCTGTGCCTTTTGGAAGCAGATCTCCAGGTCTGTCTTCCAAGGTAACTCTGGGTGGGTTCAACTGCCAAACCTTTGGCCAGTGATTGAGTGCTTAACTCTTCGTGCCACCTACAGAACTACCAGCTTTCTGAAACACTTAATTCAAACCTCACTAATGTATCATATACTGTTTTGAATATACTTCTTTAACAAATTTTCTGCTGTAGCACCTCTTAATAACTGGAGGAGAGATGCTCTACCTAAGGTCTAGGAGGATAGCCAGATTATACAGGGTAACATTTTACTGAAGTTTTACCTTTAAATTTGTCCAAATCTGCTTCCCACTCTGTACCTATGTTTGTTTTAATATAAAAATAACAAACTACTTCTCTGATTAAAAAAGAAAAAAAATCAATGATTCAGAAGTTGTACCATGTTTATCCCATGTCTTTTGAGCACTCCTTATATTATTAGCATATCCCAACTTGACAATAATAGGTACAGTTATGTCTCCTCCGTAAGAATGGAAGTTCCTCATCTTTATATCCTTAGGGCCTAACACTATGCCTAAAACATAATCACTCAAAGACAGTACTCTGCAGTTCATATGCTTCTTTTCAGAAACTCAAAACAGATGCACACTCCTGAGTAAACACAATGTAACTGATTAACTTACATCTTTCTCTGACCGATGTGGAAACATAGAAGATTGGCTGTAGTACATGTTTTCATCATGATAGTCACTGTCGACTCCCTCTACAAACTTCTTCCTTGAAGCACCAAACATGCTGTTTGTCACCTAAACAAAAATATTATCTTTTTTTATCAAGTGTAATATTTATCAAGTGTAATTTTATCAAGTGTAATTTTATCAAGTGTAATATTTTGGAAAATGTCAGTTTTACCTTACTTCTATGTGGAAAATAAAAAACGAAAGAACCACTGCTAAGATACAGAAATAGATTAACCAAGGGCTAATGGGGCATGTGATAAAACCACAAACCTATTAAACACACCATTCATGAGATTTATTTCCAGGTCTTGAAAGTAAGAAAAGAAACTTAAAGCCCATCTTGTTTAACAGTTCCACAAAGAACTACGTATCACTTACTCTTGAAATATAGCAACCCCAAAAAGATTAAAAAACAAAAAAAAAAGGCTTAGGATAATTACTCAAAATCTTTATACCTATCTTAAACATTAGTATTATCTATCATCACTAGATCCAATTTTTAAATTATCTGTTTATCAGAGCATATTATCTTCACCTATATATTAAATGAGATGCAAGTACTTACTGAACGAGTTCATATTAGTATACTGGAAATCTTACATTAAACCACAAGTCTTTTATCATAGGTATAATTTTTGGGAAAATTTCCCCTCATATTTCCTATCTGTTTTGTACACTCATGACCAACGGTGCTTCTTCAATTATAAATAAATAGTAAATTTCCTAATCTATTATTTCAAAATGAAACACTGTAGTCATTACTTTTTATCAATAACTATGGCAAACTGATAACAGATTTTAAAGGCCAAATACTACGTGCAAGTGTGTTGAAAGCACCAAGTCATTAAATAATAGTTTTATATCTAAAAAGTCTCTGTTAAATGTGTAGAAAACTAAAGTTATTTAACCATCCCCCTGCTGAAGTCTGAGAAAAAGTTATTCAGTTAGATACAAATAACAGTCTCAGTTATATCTCTGGATTAGCAGTCTCTTTAGGGTTGAAATATATAGAATGATATGTTTAAAGAGTCTAGCTCCTCAAGAGATGGACTGATACAGTGTCTGCAACAATGGGCTCAAGCACAGCAACAATTATGAGGATGGTGCAGGACAGGAGTGTGTCATTCTGTTGTGCATAGGGTTCTCTATGAGTTGGAACTGACTTGACAGTACCTAACAACAAGAAGGTCATTAATTTACTAAAACATAAGTACATAATCTGATTTGTGCAGTAGACTCCCTAGATTTCATTTGTGCCACAGACTCCCTGGTTAATCTTATGAAAGCTATTCTGTAATTTTGAATGTAATTTTAGTGATTACAATCCCATATGCCCAGTCACCAACCTTCAAACTAGCAACAGGAATAAAGTTGTTTGCTCTTTTTTTTTAAATGAGTTATATTTCAAAAAAGAAAAGGGCAAAAAAGCATTTTACAATCTGTGAATAAGACTCATTACATATGATATTTTAGAAGTTTGTTTTACAAAAAGTAAGGATACACTTAATTCCTTTTATGGCCCTTTATTACTAAATTCTAATTTTAACAAACAACAAATGTGGAGAATGGCATGAAACTTATATAATTCAGTAAAATTTCAGGTATACTGGAGCATATATCATCATGTTGCATACACATAAATTAACTCAAATGAATACAAAGTAGAGTATTTGACAATTCTGTAACATCATCAAAATCAATTATAAATTAAAATTCTGAAACTGAAAGTCATTTTATAGGGGAAAAAAAAGGCTTCATGCTTTATACCATGGAAAGAGGTTTTAGTGTTTTAAAAGCAAAGCTAATCATGTGAATCCCTTAGACAAAGAAAAACACAGAATGTTCTTCCATCAACATGAGATTTTCCCAAGGGTCACACACACACACACACAGAGAGAGAGAGAGAGATTGAGAGAGAGAGAGAGAGGCAGAATAAACACCCAGAACTTTATCTTTGACTTATGTCCTTCACCACAGAAACTAAATAATGTAGTAATTTATACATTAGCGAAAAATACTATTTTTACTTGATTTAAGCAAAGACGACAGTCAAGAATGTAAGTGCTCCCTAGATGCTGCTCAGCCCAGGGATGGGTGCTAGAGAAAAACAAAGAATTCTATGATCCATGGCAAAATCAGGAAAATAATGACAAAGTAGAAAGTTTGTCATAAAGTTAGATTCATTTAATTTTAAAGGCTATTCTTTACTACATGTAAAATAATGGAATAGAGTATGTAGTAGGGCATTATAGAATAGCTAGAGAAGGTGTAACTGGGGAGATAATAATAAGAGAAGTAAGGGAACCAATCAGGCAAAAACCTGGAGGAACAGATTCAGTACAGAGGAACAGAAAGACTCTCGGTGGTATGGCTCAAGCAGTGTAAGTGGAGAATGGTAGAAACACACATCAGAGATACTGCTAGGAGTCAAGTCATGCAGCATGTTTAAGGCCTGAGGAAAGTCTTTGGATTTAATTTTTGTAAAACAGGAAGTCAACAGCAAGTGTGGAGGCAGTTGAAGAGTGATGTAATTTGACATGTATTTTTAAAAAATTATTCTTAAAAAAAAAAAAAGTGGGGAATAAGTTTGCTGGCCAGATGGAGTCTGGTAGAACCACTGAGACTATGGCCTCTAACTGCCCTTCAGGTCTGGAACTGAACGCACACCTGTGGCTTCCAGCCAAGCAGTAGACAGGCATACTAGTTGAGCATTTACCTGAGGTAGATTCACTCCCTGGAGAGAACAAGCAAGAGAGAAAGAAGGGCTGCTGAGGCAAGGGAGACAGCTCAGGTAAGAGTGCATGAAGGGATGGTCACAGGGAAGCGGTATCTATCGGGAGGAAGTGGGAGAGGAGATGTTGCACTGTGCTAAATTGTGGTCAATGTCATGAGACAAAGTGTATGTGATCTGCTGTATGGAAAGTGTATTTGCTCTGTAAATTTTCACCCAAATCACAATTAAAAAAAAAAAAAAAAATGATTCTAGCCACTCTGTGAAGACTGCACTATGAAAGGGACAAAAGCAGATGCAAGGAAACAAAGTAAGATTGTTGTTGTTGTTATGTGCCGTCGAGTCGGCCCCGACTCATAGCGACCCCTCCTTGGGTTTCCGAGGCAGTATCACTACAGAAGTAGGATTGCCCAACCTTCCTTCTGAGGAGTGGCTGGTGCGTTTGAACCACCAGCCGTCTGGTTAGCAGGCAAGTGTCTTAGCCACTATGCTACCAGAGCTCCCAAAGTAAGATTAGGAGACTATGTATGAAACATATAAAGAAATAGGAGAGGATAAAAAATAGGTACAGTAATTTAGACAAGAGATCATGGTGATTTGGACTATGTGACAGTGGTAGAAGTGGTGAAAAGTGATAGGATAAATAATCTGTTTGAGGAAAAGCTGACAGAACTCACTAATGAATGGATGTGTAGTATGAAAGGGTAAGGTAGGTACTCACATCTTCCTCCTGGAAGAAAGTAAAGTTAGGGTGCCTAGAAATCAGTTTGTATCAATTTCAAAGAACATATGCCAATAATGAAGTACCTGGTTGTATATTGGAGCTCTGGTGGTGTAGTGCCTAAAGCATTTGACTGCTAACCAGAAGGTTGGCGGTTCAAACCCATCAGCCACTCCTCAAAGGAAGACTAGGCAATCTACTTCCGTAATGATACTGCCTTGGAAACCCAAGGAGGGGTCACTATGAGTTGGATCCAACTTGATCGTAGTGAGTTTGGGTTTGGTTTTTTTTTTTTGGTTGTACTATATATTTTAAAGTAAAATTGGTAATTGGAAATTTTTGAAAACTACCTTAAAATTAGGAGCTCTGGTAGCATAGTGCCTAAGGCACCTGACTGCTAACCAGAGGGCTGGCGGTTCAAATCCACCAGCCACTCCTCGGAAGGAAGATGGGGCAATCTACTTCTGTAGTAATACTGCCTCGGAAACCCAAGGAGGGGTCGCTATGAGTCTGGTCCCACTTGATGGCACATAACAACAACAACCTTAAAATTACATATAAATTTAAGTTTGACTCTTTGGTGGATACAATGTTTCAGCTTTTTTGCAAAGGCATGTATCATGGGCCTACATCTGCTTTGTTAATTGACCATTCTCTCCCTATACTCTTTCATAGCAAATGTTATGCAGGACAAGAAGAGATGAAAATCAAGATTTATGAAGTATATATGTATCTATCAAAAGTTATGTTTCTTAAAAATTTTTTGAACACAGATCTAAGGCACTTAATTATTTTATTATTCTTCTGATTCCACAAGAACTATGTATGCAGCATTTAATTTGTAAAAATAGACAAGTTATCTTGTAGTACTTCCGTAGTGATACTGCCTCGGAAACCCAAGGAGGGGTCGCTATGAGTCGGGTCCAACTCGACAACACATAACAACAACAACAACAATGCTCTATATATCAGCCCAAACCCCTCTCTCTGCCCCCACCAAAAAAAAAAAAAAAAAACCTAGTCTCAGAATAAAGTTGGACAAGGGAGGAAGAATGGAGGCACTAAGTGGGCTGGGTTTTCCCAATATATTTCTTCATTGTTTAGTTTGGACTAGTTATAAATTCCTAAGATATGGCATTTTCAGCACTCAAAGAATTTCAAAGGCAAATGTAGGAAATCAGAATAATCACAGAAAAAAAGTCTGTAAAGCCCCAAACTTGCAATAATCTAACCAACAACTTCAGTGATGACTGATAAAGTGGCTCCTGATTCACAGAGGATGAATGGTAACTGGAAAACAGAAGGAATGAAAGAAGAAGCAAAAAAATACCTAGAGCTTTTTAAAAGCTAAGAGAAATAAAACTCAGTCACTTCATAAATGAAACCTTAAAATAAATATGTATTTATATATAAATATTCAGCTTTTTAAAAGTTCACTTTATACCACTTTGCTGCTCCTTTCCTATAACATAGACTATTTCCACTTTACATAGGTTGTGTATTGATCAAATCATTCCTGTTTTTACTATCTGCTAGTGTTATTTGGTATAATTTGGTAGGTTTTCTTTTGGGGGGGTCTTGGAACGTTCCAACATTTTTTCTATATAAATCAATTGCAATTGCTTCTCTGCTTCACATCATTTTGGCTTAGGAAAGGTTTCTTAAGCAGGCTCTACTTTCAGATGGCAAAACAATCCCTGCATTCTTTATGTTAAAAAAATATAAATAGGAAAGAATGAAAAATAGGCTTAGACCATATCCAAAACAGGAAGATTTTTTTTTTTTCCAGCAAGGCCTCTAGACAGAAATTTGCTATGAAATGTTTTATTGACTATAAAAAAACCTGTTGTTGAATTGACTCTGACTCACAGCAACCCTACAGAACAGAGCAGAACTGTCCCAAAGGGTTTTAAAGACTGTAATCTTTACGGAAGCAGAGTGCCCTATGTTTCCCCTGTGGAGTGGATGGTAGGTTCAAACTGCTGACCTTTCAGTTAGTCACCAAGTGCTTGACCACTGTGCCATCAGGGTTTCTTTTATTGACTACAATGTTAGCAAGTGCGAGGTTTGGCATGGAATCCCATTCTCAGGGAACACAAATACATCCTGTGGCACCAAACAAATGAAGGATGATTGAAATCTATCTCCAGTCTTAGCTTCTCATTCAAGGCACTAGTCACCAGAGCTCCTCAGGTACTAGCAGTAGATTTTAAAGTGCTATTATACATTTCTACTCGGGAAGTAAATTAATAAACAAAGTAATATTTAAAACTGACTTCCTGAGTTACTTTCGCCTCCTTTGTTCTATATATCCATCAATTCCCTCCCATCTATTCGTCTTTCACTGTGGCTTCACATCAGTCTGTTTTTTGCCAATCTTCCTATCCCCATCTAAGTTGAAGCCTGAAATAGTTTCATTATTCTCCTGAATGGGTTCCCTTCACTTTTCAACAAGTGAAATGTGTCAAGAATTTTACTAATGAAGACAAAGGGTGGATAAGTTATTAGTCTCTATCTTGAAGAAGTTCACAGTCTAGCTAGGAGACAAGACTGTAAATAAACAATTTGTTGTTGTTATGTGCCGTCGAGTCGGCCCGACTCATAGCGACCCCTCCTTGGGTTTCTGAGGCAGTAT
>NW_006922272.1:720829-751300 GCF_000298275.1 Orycteropus afer afer | reverse complement strand
CAGTATATTGACAGAGAACTTCCAGAAATGCAAGCTGGATTCAGAAGAGGATGTGGAACAAGGGATATCACTGCTGATGTCACATGGATCTTAGCTGAAAGCAAAGAATACCAGAAAGATGTTTACTTATGTTTTATTGACTATGCAAAAGCATTCGACTATGTGGATCATAACAAACTATGGATAACATTACGAAAAATGGGAATCCCAGACCACTTGCTTGTACTCATGAGGAACCTGTACATAGATCAGGAGACTGTCATTTGAACAGAACAAGAGAATACTGCATGGTTCAAAATCAAAAAAGGAGTGCAGCAAGGTTGTATCCTTTCACTGTATTTATTCAACTTGTATGCTGAGCAAATAATCCAATAAACTGGATTATATGAAGAAGAATGTGGCAACAGGATTGGAGGAAGACTCGTTAAAAACCTGCAATACACAGATGATACAATTTTGCTTGCTGAAAGTGAGGATGACTTGAAGTACTTCCTGATGAAGATTACAGATGACAGTCTGCAGTATGGATTACTTTTCAATATAAAGAAAACAAAAATCTTCACAACTGGTCCAATAAACAGATTCATGGTGGATGGAGGAAAGATTGAAGTTGTCAAGAATTTCATATTACTTGGTTCTACAATCAACACCAATGAAAGCAGGAGTTAAGACATCAGATGATGTCCTGCATTGGGCAAATCTGCTGCAAAAGACCTCTTTCAAGTGATGAAGAGCATTATCTCCTTGAAGACTAAGGTGTGTCTAACCAAACCCACAGTATTTTCAATCGCCTCTTATGCATGTGAGAGCTGGAAGATGAATAAGGAAGACTGAAGAGGAGTTGATGCTTTTGAGTTGTGGTTTGGAGAAGAACGCTAAAAGTACCGTGGTCTGCTAAAAGGACTAACAAAACTGTCCTGGAAGAAGTGCAGCCGGAATGCTCCTTAGAACCGAGAAAGGCCAGACTTCGTTTCACCTACTTTGATCATCTTGTCAAAAAGAATCAATCCCTGGAGAAGGATATAACACTTGGTAAGGTGGAGGGTCAGTGAAGAAGGTGAAGGCCCTCAACAAGATGGACAGACACAGTGGCCGCAATGATGGACTCAGGTATAGCAAGGATTGCGAGGCTGGCACAGAACCTAGAAGTGTTTCCTTCTGCTGTGCGTAGGGTCGCTATGAGTCAAAGACAACTTGACAGCACCTAACAACAATAGCAGCAAAAAAAAAAAAAAAAGATTTTTATCACTCTCAGGCTCACACGGGAGCTCTGGTAGCCTAGTGCCTAAGGCACTGGACTGCTAACCAGAGGGCTGGTTAGCAAACCCACCAGCAACTCCTTGGAAGGAAGATGGGGCACTCTACTTCCGTAGTGATACTGCCTTGGAAACCCCAGGAGGGGTTGCTATGAGTCAGGTCTGACTCAAGGGCACAGAACAACAACAACAACATGCTCACACACCTCTTATTAACTCTCCTTCCATCTAGGGAATATACACTAAGATTCCTAGATTTTAACCTCAACTTAAGCAAACCCTATGACACAGTTTAATTTTGGTTATTTGCAGTTTTTGTGCACAGTAATCTCTGAAAAACGTAACTTTACCTAAATACCAGCCCCAACCTCTGTAATCTTCAACAATCAAAACCTAAGCTTGTAACTAAATATTTACTGAAAGTCACCTACCAGTGCAAGGTGTAACAGCCTCTAAACCAAAATCCACTGCCATCTGAGTCAATTCAGACTCATAATGATCCTGCAAGACAGAAGAGAACCACCCCATAGGATTTCCAAGGCTATAATCCTTATGGAAGAAAACTGCCACATACTTCTCTCATGGATCAGCTGGTGGGTTTGAACCACTGACCTTTTAGTTAGTAGCAGAGCACTTAACCCACTGCACCACCAGGTCACATCAACCTCTAAACAGGTCATTATTAGTCTATTAATTCTTCTGAAGTCTACTCTCCTACATTAGCCAGTGATTTTTTTAAGTGAATATTTATTTTTATGGCCCTGCTGATTGAAACTCTTCAACAATTACCAAATCAATAATAAAGCTTAAAGACTCTCTCCACAGGTCTTCTCCCACCACTAAACCCTTGCTAGATCTTCAGTTATCGTATCTTCACGCTAATAATGCACAACGTTATACGTTTCTTGCAAATCATACAGCCTCTTCCTGAGCTGGTTTCCTATGTGAACTATGTGTATTAGGGGTGTGTGTGGGCATATTGTTTATGTAGTTGTGTTACTTGTCAAAAAAAAATAAGTACTCAAATGCAACAAGCTCTTTCCCATATCAGGGCCACTGAATATGCTGATTCTTCTACTTAGCATTACCTTTCTCCACATCTTCCTTGTTTGAAACTTTCACGTTAAGTTAGGGCTCCTGTTTTATGTAGTCCAAGAAGATATAATCATACAATAACTTTTATGAGCATTTACTATTTTCCAGGCAATGTACTGAAAACTTTAATGTATTAATATATATATAATTCTCATGATAATTCTATTACAAGGAACAATTACTGTCATTGTTTTATAAATGAGAAAACTGAGAAAGAGAGAAGTTAGGTAATGCGCCCATGTGATAAGTTGCAAGATGGGTATTGAATCCAGACAATCTGTTGATACAGAATCCCCATTTTTAACCTTTATACTGTCTCTTAAACATACAACTAATACCTTAATGTCTATCTTCTTCAAAACTGTAAGCTTCATAAGGGAGAAGTAGTCAAGAGCAACAAAGAAATAAGTAAAAGAAGGACCTCATTTAGTTGTGAACAAGGTAAGCAAGGAGTCCCTCAGTGGTGTAAATGGTTAACAAACTTGGCTCCTAACACAAAGGTTCGAGTCCACCCAGAGGTGCCTTGAAGGAAAGGACTAGCGATCCAACTCTGAAAAATGAGCTATCGAAAACTCTATGGAACACAGTTCTACTATGACACATATGGAGTCACCATGAGTCAGAATTGACTCAAACACAACTGTTTTGAGGACATCAGGGGTTCAATGGTAGAATTCTCACCTTCCATGCAGAAGACTCAGGTTTGATTTCTGGCCAATGAACCTCATGTGCAGCCAACACCCGTCTGTCAATGAGGGTTGTGTGTTGATATGATGCTGAACAGGTTTCAGTGGACCTTCCTAAGACAGACTAGGGAGAAATATCTAGAGATATACTTCTAAAAATCAACCAATAAAAACTCTATGTATCATAATGGAATGAGAAGCATTTCTTTCACCACTTCTAGGGTTGCTATGAAGCAGGTTGACTTGATGGCAGCTAACAACAAACAGTAAGCAAGGGCTACTACAAACAAATACTGTGTATGTCAAAAGATCACTTTCACAGAAGAATGAGAACGGATTATAGGTATGTGAGGCCCTAGGGGATGGCCTCAGGGCCTCAAGCAGTCAGCTGCCACAACCAGGGTTGGCAGTTCAAACCCACCAGCTGCTCTGCCAAGTAGCCTGGCCATCTGTTTGGGAGCTCTGGTAGCGTAGTGCCTAAGGTATTTGACTGCTAACCAGAAGGCTGTTTGAACAACCTACCAGCCACTCCTCGGAAGGAAGATGGGGCAATCTACTTCCATAGTGATACTGGCTCGGAAATCCAAGGAGGGGTCGCTATGACTCAGGTCCGACTTGATGGCACATAACAACAACAACAATAGGCATGTGAGGCAAAAGTCAGTCTAATAACACTGATCATATTTTTACTAGAGAAATTTGAACTTTAGAATAAAATTATGCTGAACAGGAAAAAGAATATTATACCAGTTAAGAAGTAATTATTATCCAAGGAGGGCTTTCAAGGAGTAGAAATGAATACTTCCCCTTTCCCTTCCCAAAAAAGTAGAAATAAATACTTCCCCTCCCCCCCAATACAGTGTTGTTTCTAGGTTCCAAATGAACTAATATTTTTAAGTACTTTCTAAATATACTGAACAAAATTTAACCCTTCAAGAAATTAGGATGATTATAACAAAACTCCCAAGGCTCATTATAAAGCTACTGATATAGAGATACTGTAGTGTAGGATATATCTAAAAAGTAGGTTAAAACAAACTTTTCATAACATTTTCTTTGGGCTTGTCTTCTTAAAATTGTTGTTGTTTGGTGTCATTGAGTAGGTTCTGAGTCACAGCTACCCTATGTACAACAGAATGAAACACTGTTTCATCCTGCACCTTCATCACAATTGTTTCTATGCTTGAGCCCATTGTTGCAGCCACACCGGTCAATCCTTGTTGAAGGTCTTCCTCTTTATCACCCACACTCTATTACCAAGCATGATATCCTTTTCCAGGGAATGGTCCTTTCTCATAACATGACCAGAGTACAAGAGACCCTATTTTGTCATCCTTGCTTCTAAGGAGCATTCTGGCTGTACTTTTTCCAAGATAGATTTGATTGTTCTTGTGGTACATTAAATATTCTTCACCAATACTATAACTTAACAAATGCATCAATTCTACTTTTCTCTTTCTTATTGTCCAGCTTTCACATACATATGAAGTGACTGAAAATACCATAGGTTGGGTCAGGCACACCTTAGTCTTCAAAGTGACATATTTGTTCTTTAACAATTAAAGAGGGTTTTTTGCAGCAGATTTGCTCAATGCAATATGCTGTGTGATTTTCTGGCTACTGTTTCCATGGTTGTTGACTGTGGATCCAAGTAGTATGAAATCTCTAACAACTTCAATTTTCACTTCATTTATGACGATGTTGCTTACTGGTCCACTTGTGAGGAGTTTTGTTTTCTTTATAAACCAAAACCAAACTCACTGCCATCAAGTCGATTCTGACCCACAGCAACCCCCTTTAGGTTTCCGAGGCAGCAAATCTTTACGGAAGTGGGTGTATACTGAAGGCCGTAGTCTTTGATCTTCATCATTAAGTGTTTCATCTTCACTTTCAGAAAGCAAGATTGTGTCACCTGCATTGCTCAAGTTGTTAATACGTCTTCCTCCAATCCTGATTACACATTCTTATTCATGTAGTGCAGCTTCTGGGATTATTTGCTCAGTATACAGACTGGATAAAATGGTGAGAGGATACAGCCTTGACACACATCTTTCCTGATTTTAAACCACAGCGTATCCCCTTGTTCTGTTCAAATGACTGCCTCTTGGTCTACGTACAAGTTCCTCATGAGCACAATTAAATGTTCTGGACTTGCTATTCTTTGCAATGTTATCCATAATTTGTTATGATCCTCACAGTCAAAAAACACAGGTAAACATCTTCTGGCATTCTTTGCTTTCAACTAAGATCCCTCTGACATCAGCAACAATATCCATTGTCCCATGTCCTCTTCTGAATGTCAGGCAGTGCCCTGTCGATGCACTACTACAACTGTTTTTGAATTATTTTCAGCAAAATTTTACTTGCATGTGATATTAATGATATTGTTTGATAATTTCTGCATTCTGTTGGATCACCTTTCTTTATGTAGTAAGGAGTTCTACTGTTAAAATGTTGACACAAATGTCCTATCATAAAATCACCTATAAAAATGTCTGTTGTAAGAATTGTAACTGTTTTATAGCCAACAATTTTGCACTTCTAGCTACAGAATTTCCACCCAAATTACATTATAAAGGAAAGGGTGATATTTGCAGATTATTATAGTGCTAGATGTAAAAACAAAACAAAACAAAAATTAAAAAAACTGTTCCTTTCTGCTTCCCTAACAGAATATATGACTTCTTATTTTCCCTTCCAATTCCATATTCAATATCAGCAAGCAATCCATAATATATATGCAGAAGTTCCCTCTGGTCTAAAAAATAAGCAGAAACAAATCATTAAAAGTCAGAACCACTACCATTAAAATTTATCTATCTTTATCAAGATGTAGTCAATCAACAAGGAGCCATAATATGTGCCGAAAATAATCTGGTATTTTTATTACAACCTTTCAGAGGAAAACACGCTAGGTAAATCTCATTGAGAGACTTCACAAATTCTATGGAACTAGAATATTTCTATATCAATTATCATATTGATAAAATCTGAGAATATTATGTAATCCAAAGAATTTTTGTTGTAGCATTTTTTTTTTCTTGTAATAGCAGTTTGAGTCACCTATTCTGCTTTACAGCTATTAAGTATGATCCTAATTGTATTTCCTTCTTGGAAAATGGGTTTAAATAAAGGAGGAAAAGGTACACACAAGGACAAAAAATATTTTACCTTCTAAATAACAAGGATCTTATTTTCATTCCTGGAAATATCTAGAACAAATTATCTATCTTCATATATGAAAAGTATGATTCTTGAAGTCCTCCTAGTTCTGTAATATTTTGATATGGTTATTTCTAAAATAATATAAGTATAATGAATGGCTCTAAGAGAAATTAATATTTATATAAATTAAAGACTGGAATTTCTAATCCAACTGATTGAATCTGTTGTTGTTATGACCTGACTCATAGCGACCCCTCCTTGGGTTTCCGAAACAGTATCACTACGGAAGTAGACTGCCCAACCTTCCTTCTGAGGAGTGGCTGGTGGGTTTGAACCGCCAGCCTTCTGGTTAGCAGTCAAGGGCCTTAGGCACTATGCTACCAGAGCTAGGGCATGGAAATAAACAAAAGAATTTCATGTCATGGTTTTAGAAATGCAGAATGTCCAAGAAGTGATAAAAGTCTTTATGAATAGTGTAAAAGCAGTGAATAGTGTAAAAGTAAATGCACAAGAAACAAGTAACTGTGGTTAGACATGATTTAGCAGAAAGCTAGGGGTCTATATAAACACTTCCTCACCCATTATTTTGGAGAGTAGGTAAATATCCTGGCAGTGTACTTCCAAGGGTTACAAAAGTACTTTCTGGGAGGTATGGTCCAAAAAAAAAAGTTGACCATATCTGAGGGTAAAATGAAGCATCACATAAGTGAAAGAGACAGAGTATACACACTACTCTTCCTTAACACAAAGATCATTTACTGAAATCTGGTGTATGAAGCTGCTTCACCCAGATCATATTTCCAACGGTCATGTATAACATTCATTAATATTTGTGAAAAATCTGCACATTCTCTAAGGAGTGTTATCAAAAAGATTATATGTTCTAAACAGATTTCACCTATAATTCCCCTTATAATTTTAACTTGGATGTAGGAACAGTATGTTGTACATACTTTAACTTGAAGAAACAGATTTTATGTTTTTTTTTTTTTAAATCTTAAAATCTCCTGTTCCAATATATATGTGCCTTTATAGATCCAGACTTGAACCACCAACATATAAGCTTTGAAAATTCATCTTAATGACTAAACTCTCCTTATTCAAGAAGTATCAAAGGATGACAAAGAGAGGTACACAAGAGGTACAGAGAGGTACAGACAATAAAGGTACATACTATATTACATACACAATACTGCATTTTTAGTAACAGCAAACACTAATCTATGAGTGGATACATAGGTGGACAGCAAAGAAAATCAAGTATGGGTAGCAAAATGATACACACCCAAGACCATACATAGGTCTGGCAGATGATATTTCTATAGATGTATTTGTATGCACTCTAAAAATGTCTATATGCAGTATATAAAGCTCACAGGTGGCAAAGTTATGATAACTTCTTAGCAACGACTAAGCATCTTAGGGGAGTGAGTCACTAGGTCTGTGGGTTCAGCCCAATGCTCAGAGGAGACATCAACCTCAACTGGCACAACACAGTACACAATAATATTGTTCTACATCCTACTTCAGCCAAGTAGTGACTGGGGTCTTAAAAACTTGCAAGCAGCCATTTAAGATGCAACTATTGTTCTCCCCTTGTCCAGAGCAAAAAAGAATGGACACATGAAAACAATTAGTCCAAAGACCATGAGAATTTCAGCCCCAAGACCAGAACTAGATGGTGCTCAACTCCCAATGCCAACAATTCAGAAAGGCTCAAAATTGGAAATCCTGCATAGAGTGGAGGAAGTTCTGGTGGTGTAGCCCCTAAGGCATTTGACTGCTACCAGAAGGCTGGCAGTTCAAACCCACCAGCTACTCCTCGGAAGGAAGATGGGGGCATAGAGTGGAAGAAAAAATGTGGAATAAAATACAAAAACATGAAAAAGACCAGACTGACCAGTCTGATACAGACTGGTGGAACCAAGAGACACTATGGCCTCTATTCACCTTTTGGGCCTGGAATTAAACTTATTCTCATGGCTTAACTCTCAGCCAGACAACAGACAGGCCTATGAACTGAACAACTACATCAGGGACAAGCACTCCTTAGAACAATCAACCATGGGAGATCCGAGGAGCAGTATTTGCACAGGGAGAAAGGTACGGAGGCAGGAATGTATAGGCAACAAGGACAAAGGGAAAGGGTAACCACAGGGAGGACATGGGAGGAGAGCTGTTACATTGCTGGGACTGTAATCAGTATCACAAAACCAAATGTGTATGAACTACTGAATGTAAAACGAATCTGCTTTGTAAAATTTCAACCAAATCCCAATAAAAAGTTATTTTAACAGAGGAAAAAAAAATACCAATGAGTAGGAAAAAAGTACATGATCATATACCAACTAAAAAACAACTCTAAGAGAAATGGGATATTAACGCCAGGGCCTGAGTTAGGCGTGCGCAGGGCTTGGGGGTGGCTCTATTTTAAGGCCGGGCTTGAGGTAGTGGGGTGAGGGGCTCAGGGGCTGCTTTCACTTAAAGCAGCTTTATTTTAAGGCTGGGGCCTAAGGTAGGCATGTGCAGAGGGGTTGGGAAAAACTAAGGGAGATGAACTTGTCTATCACTTTGTCATCCTGTGGTGGCTTATGTGTTTCTGTGAGGCTGGAGGCTATGCCGTTGGTGTTGCAAAATGCCAGCCGGGTTAACCACGGTGGACAGGTTTCAGTGGAGCTTCCTGGCTAAGAAAGACTCGGAAGAAGGAAGAGGCCATCCACTTCTCAAACCACTGGCCAGTGAAAACCTTATGAACAGCAGTGAAACACTGTCTGATATATTACCGGAAAACATTATGAATAGCTCTGAAACACTGTCTGATATAAGGCTGGAGGATGAGCCCATCAGGTTGGAAGGCACTCAAAATTTGACTGGAGAAGAGATGACTCCTCAGAGCAGAGACTAACTTAACAAGATAGATAATGTAAAGCTGTTGGGACCTCCATTTGCTGATGTGGCATGACTCCAAATGAGTAGAAACAGATGCAAACACACATTAACAATTGGAACATGGAATATACGAAGCATGAATCTAGGAACATTAAGTTGTCAAAAATGAAATGGATCAATAACATAGGCATCAGTGAGCTGAAATGGACTGGTTGTGTCCATTTTGAATCAAACAACCAACCACATGATCTACTATGCCAGTGTTCCGGTTACCTAGTGCTGCTCTGACAAGACTGTACCACAAATGGGATGGGCTTAACAAACAGGAGCTTTTTCTCTTACAATTTGGAGACTTTAAGTCCAAGTTCAAAGTGCCAGGCACAGACTATACCACAAAGGGGATGGCCTTAACAAACAGGAGATTATTCTCTTACAATTTGGAGACTTTTAAGTCCAAGTTCAAAGTGCCACGCTCTAGGGGCTGGGTGAAAGCCCCTCAGCCTTGGGCTTCAACTCTGCCTCCAGCTCCTGGCCCACTGAAGCTAGAGGCTTTTCTTCACTCAGACAGCTGCTGGCTGCTGAGGCTGCCAAACCCAAGGTTGACAAGTGAAAAGGCACAGTCCCAATGTTACCAAACCACACGGCTGGCTGCTAAATGATGACACGGCTACATGCAGGGTCCAAGCGTGCCATTAAGCTAGAGACCATTCCCAAAGCTGTTTCATATATACGAGAAGCAGACCACATACCCAAAGCAGCTACTCAGCTGCCTGTGGTAGATCCCACTATGGAACTGATTGCCAGTCTCATCATAGGGAATAACTACCACCAGCTGCCCAGCCACTCAACCAGGCCCAGCCAAGTTTACACACAAACATAACCACCACAGTTGGGAATGACAATTTGAAGACGAATGGTGTGCCATGCGTCATCACAAAAATTGTTTCAAGATGTCTTGAAGTACAGCACTGCCAGTGACAGGATAATTATCCATATGACTACAAGAAAGACCAGTTAATACTACTGTTATTCAAATCTATGCACCAACCACCCAAGCCAAAGGCAAGGAAATTGAAGATTTCCAGCAATTTCTGCTGTCTGAAGTTGACCAAACATGTAATCAAGATGTGTTGATTATCACTGGTGACTGGAATGCAAAGGTTGGAAACAAAGAAGAATCACTGATAGTTGGAATAGATGGCGTTGGTGACAGAAATAACACTGGAGATCGCATGATAGAATTTTGTAAGACCAATGACTTATTCATTGCAAATACCTTTTTCAACAACGTAAGTGATGGCTATACACATGGACTTCACCAGACGGAATACACAGGAATCAGATTGACTACATCTGTGGAAAGAGGCGATGGAGCTCAGTATCTTCAGCAAAAACAAGGCCAGAGGCTGATTGTGGAACAGACCATCAATTACCCATATGCACGTTCAACCTGAAGTTGA
This sequence comes from Orycteropus afer afer, assembly GCF_000298275.1. Classification (NCBI taxonomy): domain Eukaryota; kingdom Metazoa; phylum Chordata; class Mammalia; order Tubulidentata; family Orycteropodidae; genus Orycteropus; species Orycteropus afer. The sequence continues at coordinate 740,749 of NW_006922272.1, read as the reverse complement.
AGACAATTAAAACAAGTTCATGAGAGCCAAAATATGACCTTGATAATATCCCTCCTGAATTTAGAGACCATGTAAAGAATAGATTTGATGCACTGAACACCAGTGACTGAAAACCAGAGGAACTACGGGATGACATCAAGAACATCATCCATGAAGAAAGCAAAAGGTCATTAAAAAGAAAAGACCAAAGTGGATGTCAAAAAAGACTCTGAAACTTGACCTTAAGCACAGAGGAGCTAAAGCAAATGGAAGACAGGACAAGATAAAAGAGCTGACCAGAAGATTTCAAAGTGCAGTTGGAGAAGACAAAGTCAATTATTATAATGAAATGTGCAAAGACCTGGAGTTAGAGAACCAAAAGGGAAGAACACATTTGGCATTTCTCAAGCTGAAAAAAATGCAGGAAAAAATTTAAGCCTCAATTTACAATACTGAAAGATTCTATGGGCAAAATATTAAATGATGCAGGAAGCATCAAAACAAGATAGAAGGAATGCAGAGTCACTGTACAAAAAAGAACTGGTCAGTGTTCATCCCATTTCAGGAGGTGACACACGATCAAGAACCAATGGTATTGAAGGAAAAAGTTGAAGCTGCATTGAACAAACTGGTGAAGAACAAAGCTCCAGAAACTGATGGATACACACTGAGATGTTTCAACAAACAGATGCCCCGCTGGAGGCACTCACTTGGCTATCCTAACAAGATTTAGAAGACAGCTACCTGACCAATTGACTGGAAGAGATCTATATTTGTACCCATTTCAAAGAAAGATAATACCACAGAATGTGGAAATTATCAAACAATACTATTAATATCACATGCAAGTAAAATCTTACTGAAGATAATTCAAAACAGTTGCAGCAGTATATTGGCAGAGAGCTTCCAGAAATGCAAGCTGGTCTCAGAAGAGTGTGTAGAACAAGGGGTATCACTGTTGATGTCAGATGGATCTTAGCTAAAAGCAAAGAATACCAGAAAGATGTTTACTTATGTCTTATTGACTATGCAAAAGCATTCAACTGTGTGAATCATATTATGAATAACATTGAGAAGAATGAGAATTCCAGAATACTTGATTCTATTCATGAGGAACCTGTACATAGATCAGGAGGCTGTCATTTGAACAAAACAAGGGGATAGTGCATGGTTCAAAATCAAGACGAGAGTGCGTCAAGGTTATATCCTTTCACCATACTTATTCAACTTGTATGCTGAGCAAATAATCCAAGAAGCTGGGTTATATGAAGAAGAATGTGACATCAGGATTGGATAAGATTCATCAACAACCTGCAGTATGCAGATGACACAACTTTGGTTGCTGAAAGTGAGGAGGACTTGAAGCACTTCCTGATGAAGATTGAAGACTACAGTCTGCAGTATGGATTACTCATCAATATAAAGAAAACAAAAATCCTCACAACTGGTCCAATAAACAGCATCATGGTGGATGGAGAAAAGACTGAAGAAAAGTTGTCAAGGACTTCATATTACTTGGTTTGACAATCAATACCAATAGAAGCAGCAGTCAATACATCAGATGCTGTATTGCATTGGGCAAATCTGCTGCAAAAGACCTCTTCCAAGTGATGAAAAGCAAAGATGTCTCCTTGAAGACTACGGTGCACTTCACCCAAGCCATGGTATTTTCAATTGCCTCTTATGCATGTAAGAGCTGGATGATGAATAAGAAAGACCGAAGAAGAGTTGGTGCTTTTGAGTTGTGGTGCTGGAGAAGAATGCTAAGAATACCATGTGGTCTGCTAAAAGGACTAACAAATCTGTCCTGGAAGAAGTGCAGCCGGAATGCTCCTTGGAAGCAAGAATGGCCATACTTCATCTCATCTATTTTGGTCATGTTGTCAGAAGGAACCATTCCCTAGAGAAGAACATCATGCTTGGTAAAGTGAAGGGTCAACGAAGAAGGGGAGGCCCTCAACGAGATGGATGGACACAGTGGCTGCAATGATGGGCTCAGGCATAGCAAGCATCATGAAGCTGGCAAAGGATTGGGCAGTGTTTTATTCTGCTGTGTACAGGGTTGCTATAAGTCAGAGACGACTTGACGGCATCTAACAACAGCAAGAGAACTGGTGGACTTTATCAGCGATAAGAGGTCAAGAGTTGAGAACTCACATAATACAGCCTGAGCCTTAAGTAAGCAGTACTTTACTCTTAAATAATAGGATATAAAATTATAAAATACAAATGGAAGGACATAGTACACTAAAAAACAGCTAAGTTTAGATATATATAAAACAAATCCTCTAAGCATAAATTATATATGTTAATGAGTGAATATTTTAAGTTTACAATGTTTAAGTAATTTAAACATTGTAAACAAAAAAGAAACAACTCTCATAAAAAGTAAGAGGAAATAAACATACACTGAGAAAAAACAAACAATTTTCAATGGAAGAAACTGGATCTATGGTTTATTTTGCTGGTGGATATATACTTCTACAAAGCTCCCAGTGAACTAAAAAACCCTAGCACTTAAGAGAGGGAAAGGGCAGATAAACTGTTCAAGATTCTGTATTTCGAGGACCTGTTCTGAGACCTGAGTTGAGAAATACTTGGTGTCTCAACATCCTTAAGTGTAACTCACTTCTCTGAAGAAATTTTAGCAATCAAAGGCCATAGCAGAGTCTTCTTTTCCTGGGCATGATTATGAATGTCTTGTTATATGCAAAAGAACCTACAAATCACATGAATCTGAGCTATATGGAAGAAGATTTAGGAGGACTAAAGAAACAAGTAGTTTTTGAAGATTTCCTGAGAAGCAAGAGCCTCAAAGAGTAGGTAACAAGGTAGTGAAAACCCAGGGCTACATGCATCCAAAATTATTTCTGAAAATCCTGCACTAAGGAAAAAACAAAATCTATAAAACAAAACCAAAAATGCACAAGCAGCAGAAGATAAACTCAGTAACTGGGACTACCTCAGTATTCCATAAATACTTATGGAATCAATATTTCACCAAGAGAATAAAAAAAAAAACAATCTACAGACTGGAAAAAAATTTTGGACAATGATTTATCTGACAAGACTCTAATCTCTGAAATTTATAGAAAAATTCAACAACTCAATAATAAATAGACAAATAATTCAATTTAAAAATGGGCATAAACAGACACTTCACCAAAGAAGACATTCAGGCAGCTAAGAAATCCTGAAAACATGTTCACAATCATTAGCCATTGCTGTTGTTGTTTTTATGTGCCATCAAGTTGGACCCAACTCATAGTGACCCCTCTGTGGGTTTCTGAGGCATTATCACTACAGAAGTAGATTGCCCAACCTTCCTTCCAAGGAGCAAATGGTGGGTTTGAACATAGAGAGATGAAAATCAAAACTACATTGAGATACCATCTCACTCTCTCAACAATGGCATTGATGAAAAAACAAGAAAAAATGTTGGTGAGGCTGTAAGGAGACTAGAATCCTCATACACTGCTGGTAGGACTGCAAAATGGTACAACCATTATGAAAAATGGTGTGGCACTTCCTTAAAAAGCTACAAATACAAATGTCACATTGTCCAGCAATCCCACTCCTAGGTATATATCCTAGAGAAATAAAACCTGTGACACAAATAGATATGTATATCCATGTTCATCACAGCATTAGTCACAATAGCAAAAGATGTATGAATGGATAAACAAATGTAGTACATACATAAAATGGAATACTGTCCAACGACAACGAATAATGATGAATCCATAAAACATCTCACAACATGGATGAATCTGAAGGACATTATGTTGAGTAAAATGAGTCAATCACAAAAGGATAAATGTTATATAGACCACGATTATAAAAAGCCAAGAACAGGTTTACACACAGAAAGCAAAATTCTTTGATGGTTATCAAGGATGGGGGCTGGGTGGGGGAATCAATAAGTAGATAGTACGCAGGAGTTAATAATGGTGAAGAGAAAGGCAATGCATAGTATGTGGGAAGTCAGCACGTTACCAAGGTGAAGAAAGACAATGAGAGGTAATGTAAGAATAAAGGGCAACAACAGTAAATGTAACATATATAATCCTGTAACAACAGTAAGGTTTTCAGTGGCCAATTCTTTGAGAAGTAGATGACCCCCTTCCTTCTTCCGAGACTGTCTTAGTCTAACTCAAGTGCATCTAACCCAAGCCATGTTATTTACGACTGCCTATAGGTTTGTGAAAACTGGACAATGAATAAAAAAGACTGAAGAAGAGTTGATGCTTTAGAGCTGTGGGGTTGGCAAGAATTACTGAAAGTACCATGGACTGCCAGAAGAACTAACAAATCTATCCTGGAAGAAATATAGCCAGAATGCTCCTTGAAGCGACAATGACCAGACTTCATGTGACCTACTTTGGTCATGCTGTCAGAAAGGACCATTCCCTGGAGAAGGATATCATACTTGGTAAAGTAGAGGATCAACAAAAGAAGGGAAGGCCCTCAACGAGATGGACTGACACAATGTCTGTGATGATGGGCTCATGTACAGCAAGGATCATGAAGCTGGCACAGAACCAGGCAGTGTTTTGTTCAGTAGTACACAGGGTCATTAAGAGTTGGAGCCAACTCAACAGCACCTAACGACAACAACAAACAACAGTAATAACAGTAATTTGTGAGCAAATACATAGAGAGTAAATACATATGCTAAATAAGGTGAGGAGTTTGTAAAGGAGCACACCTATGTGCATATATGGTATGGTTGTGGTAGATATTTGTGAATGGTGTATGTATACTCATCTATATAATAGAGTACATAGTGGGCACAGTTATTTATACAAACCACTTAGACATTGGGAATGAACTATTAGACTTGAAGGCTAAGAACTACAGTCTTGGAAGACATCAATTGGCAAAATGGAGTTCATAAAGATAATACTTCACATTGTAATCTGGTGAGTAGTCTGGGGTCTTAAAAGTGAGTGGCCATCTAAGAAGCAATTATTGGTCTCTTCCTGCCTGGACCTGGCTGGAGCAAAGCAGAATAAAGAAATCAAATACTCAAGGAAGTAACTGGTCCAAAGGACTAATGGCCCATACCCTTCTCTAACCTCAGCAGAACTACTAGATGGTACCTGGCTACCACTACCATCCACACTGACCAGGACCACAATAGAAGGTCCCGGTTAGAAAGGGCAAAAAATGTACAGCAAAATTCACACACACACAAAGCACCAGAGTTACTAGGCTGCAAGAGACTGGAGGAACCTGTGAGACTATTCCTAAGACAACCTTCTTACCTCTCAACCAAATAACTGACAGACCTATAAAACAAACAAATAGTAACATTTGTGAAGAAGGTAGTTTTCAGAACAATCAACTGTATAATAAGACCAACAGGGCAACACTGCCCAAAACTAAAGCTGAAGGCAGGGAGAGCCAGGGCAACAGGATGAAGGGAAACGTGGAACTCAGGGAAGAAATGGGGAGAGTGCTGTCACAATGTGGGGATTGCAAGCAATGTGACGAAACAATTTGTCTAAGAATTATCAATTAGGAATACCAATTTGATATGTAAACTTTCACCTAAAGCATGATAAAATGTTGAAGAAAACTCTATAATGTCAGATCATTAATTTTTGGTGCAAGGCAGACAAGCAGAAAATGCCAAGGGTACTAGCATTTTCCACACAGATAAACACACACACAAGATCTGGTGGATTTATCCCTCATATACCTGCTGAACTACGTATCAGACATCATGCCTTCAATGCTTCTGTACTTGTTTATATTAATCGCAAACTTAAAAGACTAGCAGAAATGTTTTAGCTCTCTTGTTTAGACTTCAAAGAAAAAAATGCTTGAAGAGCCTCCTATTCCTGTAGAGATTAAAAACATAGGTACCTAAAACTTCAGGGCAGAGAAGAACAGCATGTCTAGGCTAGTAGAAGAGAACTAGAACTTGTCTTTTTCTGAGATCACGTTACACATGGCAAAATTGTACTCTCTACATATTTATGCCTTCCCCAATTTTTTTTCTTTGTTTTTTTTCTAAAAATGAATTTTCTGGTCCTGCAATACATTAAATACAAAGTGTTTTTTAAAAACTCTAATAATCCACCTTTCCATGAATATAAATGTTTTAAGAATTGAAATTATTTATTGGATTATTCAGTAACCTCTGAGATAGTTCTATGATAAACATTTTAAAACACTGTATTTCTAAACTAACAAAATTATTCACTGGTAAAATGGCCCAACATCCATACTTAAAATAATGATGACAGTACACTGTTTCCCCCAGCCTTTCCCACAACATACTTACCTGTGTAACTTCTTTCAACATTTGCTACTCTGGAAATTGGAAAGCTCAGAGCTGGAGGCTGAAGTGAAGAAGGAAAGGTTGGAGGGTGAGCCATGGCACCAGCCCCACACTAGGAGCTCCCCTGAGACACTACAGCAGGGTTGACACCATAGCTCTGAAGTTCAAACTCCAGCAAACGATAAGAAAGGAGTCCAACCAGAACATGATAAACGATGGGATTCTTCTGCTCTTCGAAAAATAAGGAAATCATGCTATAAAGATCTGAATGTCCAGTTTCAATATTATGACTCCCTGTTTACCTCTTCTTTATTCCCCAACCCCAAAATCATTTCTCAGATCTATTCAAAGTACTTAAAAAAAAAAAAAAAGCCTTTCTATAAACTTGTAGTTTTCCAGAAAAATTCAAGGATAGAGCTTACCTGCGCATTATGAAAATGAGTATATACCTCCTCTGCTTTTTTCAGCACTCAACATTACATCTAAGGCTCTAATACATGCTAACCCCATTAACCAGCAAAATTGAAAGCTGGACCACCTGGAGGATTTAATTCCTAAAAGTGGACTACTGAACTTTTCTAAAAACTAAGGATGACTTCTGGTATAAGTGTATTCCTTGGGAAGAAATGCACTTCTTAAAATTATTCCACTCTAGTTAAAAGAAACAAGAACTCTAATTATAATAACTTGATACTTTAAAGAGAAAAAATTTAAGAAAGACATTTTAACAACCTGAACATTAGATTTAAATAAAACGTGACTGAATCACTTTCATAAAATTGTGAATCCTTGTTTCATAATAAAAAAAAGTTAATTAATTATTGATTCACTCAGAGAAAACTGGATTTTGATTTGACTATTTAAATATTAAAACTAATAAAAATAAATGTCATTTCAAGATAATGGATCTATTAAAGAGTATAAATAGGTATTACTGAAGGTGACAAATATTTAAAAACCTTAAACATAGTACATAGACATGCCAGAATCCTGAATTATGTTGTAACAAGCAGTTAAAAACAAAAAGCACTACCTTCATCAAGTGAACATAGGACCTTGAACATACTTCTTAACATCTTGCTATATAAATGCAATAAACATTCAATGTACATCTACTATGCAAATTGCTACATATCACATTTTATACTATTATATACTCAATTTCATGCTCACGATTAAGGAACATCATAAATCAAAAAAAGGAAAGATGAAAATACATTTACAATGGCTTCCTGCATCACTATTAATGGTTTACAAGGCCTTAGTAAGCTTATCCTGTATTATTTCCAATCTCCTACCATTTTCCCCATCTCCCACTGTATTCTGGCCACACTGGCATCCGTACTATTCCTCCAACATCAAGTATCCTCCTGTCTTCAGGCCTGTGGAACTTTTTGTACCATTCAGAAATGAGCTTTTCCTAGGTATCCACATGGCTTCCTACCTCACCTACTTCAGGTATTAAGTCATCTCAGTAAGAATTTCCCTCAGTAGAGACTTCTACTCTATTTAAAATCACAGTACTTTTTCTCCCAATCCTATTCCCCTTTCCTACTCCCTATTCCCCTTTCCTACTATTTTTTCCCCATAACATATATCAACAAATAATGTACCGCACACTTTATTTATTTTGTTTACTCTACCTATACTCTAAAATATCAGCTTCATAAGATTGGGAATATTTTTTAGAATGGGGAGTCTTTTTGTTCACTTCTGTATCCACATAGTTTAGAGAAATGTTTACCATATAGTGAGTGGCTCCATAACATGAATGCATCCCACCTTACTCCATTCATGCTGGTATCTGAGTGTTATCTGACATTAAATGACCAATGCACATGCAAAAACTTTGAGCTTAAAAATTATTTTTAAAAATAGAATTACATATTTTAAAAAAAGTTAAATTTTATATTTCTGAAACATACACAAATAAAATTGTTTTCGACCTTTCTACACTGAAATTGACAACCACTTCCAAAACATCTAAGAGATTATCAAAGAAACCTTCATAGATTAGAATGCCACTATGAAAAGTACCCAATAAGGATTTAGGGCTGGTAAATTTTTCCTTCATTTACTAAATGGGTTCTCAGGTTAATTTTATGTATTTTTTAACTTTTCATTTCATTTTTTTTTTTTTAAAGATATTTTGAGAATATTTCAGACTTACAGTTTAATATGATGGGACAACATGCATTTATTTTCTATCATAAAAACCCACTAAAAAAATCATAGTAGGGCCACTGGCCTGCACTGTAGTCCATGAGAATGGCCCCAAATGCAATCAGTTGTAGAATACACTGGCTGAACAAATAGTGTAACACAATAGGACTTACGCAAATATGAATTAATATGTACTGAATTTTTACCAAATGACAAAGTACTAATCTAAGTACTTAATGTATATTACTTTACTTAATCATATCAAAACCTCTGAACGATGGTTATTTTTTTACTTCCTATTATTTCCCAGATGAGGAAACAGGCACAAAGAGGTAGAATCTATAAAGTAGTCAGACCCAAGATGCTTCCCTATCACACTCAGCACAGGGAATCCCAGCCCTAAAATTCCAATAGGTTTATTTTCCCAGTAAAATAAATAAATAAATAAATGGATATACTCCACACTTAGAAACTTAGCAAAGGTGGAGATGAAGAGTAAGACATGAGCTTGAAAACTACGCAATAAAGTAAAGATCTACATCGTAAATGATGGGATCCCCAGCCTTGTTCCTTACACTGCTCATGAAACAATGCCAATGATATAAGAGCTACCCTTTTCTTCCACCAGCCCCAAATCTTGAAATTATGTAAATTTTCTGGGAAAATCAAATGGCTCCAGAGAAACAAATGCCACACACTATCACAAAGAGGTCAATGAAAAGAAAAGTCTAGCTCAACTACAAGTTAAAAAGGTTTACCAACAAATGAAATTACTATATAACCTCATTAAAAATGTGTTATTTGGAAATAATTTTAGACTTATGGAGTACTTGTAAAAAAAGTATAGCATTTCCATATACTTTTCACAATCTTATATATATAAACATAGCATAAATATTTAAAAACAAAAACAAACCACAGTCATCAAGTCAATTCCAACTCATAGCCACCCCCACAGGGTGTCCAAAAATGTAAATCTTTATAGAAGGAGAGTCTTTCTCCCATGGAGAAGTTGGTGGGTTCAAATTGCTGGCCTTTTGGTTGGCACCCCAAAGCCTTAAATACGTACCACAAATGATGTATTTTTTCAATGTAGCATATATGATGCATGTTGTTGTTGTTGTTATTTGCCGTCGAATCAGCCCCGACTCATAGCGACCCCTTCCTTGGGTTTCCGAGGCAGTATCACTACAGAAGTAGGATTGCCCAACCTTCCTTCCAAGGAGTGGCTGGTGGGTTTGAACCGCCAGCCTTCTGGTTAGCAGTCAAGTGCCTTAGGCACTATGCTACCAGAGCTCCTTATATATCAATATATGGCACATATGCTGCTGTTAATATGTTTTATTAGAGGCAATATTAATCTTGATCTTATTTAAGTTGGTGGATATGCCAACTTTTTACTCCATGTAAATTACTGCTTTTCCCTTTCTAAACAACGTTTTGGAGGAAGCATTTTGAGACTGTGTCATAACCATTCTCCTTAAAATTATGTCCACTAATTATAACATTCATCCATGGATACAGCACCTATTACTGTGATGCTCAAATGCTGATTCTAGTTTCCTCATTGTTTCTATATTTATTAAATGGCATGTTTCTGCAAGTAAGCCAATTAAATACTGACAGTCAAAGTCACTAAGAAACTAGCCTAAAGTGATATAGAAAGTAAAGAATAATGGCTCAAACCCAGGGTTCTTCACTCTAACCATAGTACTCTTTCAGCTTTACTATATTGCCTTTATCCTAGAAGAAAACAGTATGCTTAAAATTTCATATGCCCATACAAAAAAAAAAAAAAAACCTCACTGCCACCAAGTCAGTGCCGACTCATAGCAACCCCTCCCCTTGGGTTTCTGAGGTGGTATCTCTACAGAAGTAGATTGTGCAATCTTTCTTCTGAGCAGTGGCTGGTGAGTTTGAAATGCCAGCCTTCTGGTTAGCAGTCAAATGCCTTAGGCACTATGCTACCAGAGCTCACTCATATGCCTATAGAAGGTTTTTTTTGCATTTCTTGCTCTAAATGAGGTCTATTTTTCTTTTTCCTAGAAAACAATATCTTCCTAATTTCATTAGTACACTTACTATAATATCTTTAATCTACTGAGACATATTAAACAATAAAGAAGTATTAGTCTATGCTACAGAACATAGACATTTTGCATAATGAATGCTAATGATAAAATTACTCAGCTGGCAAGGTAATGAAGTCAGTATGAGCTCTGTAATTGCCCTTACTTACAGACCACAAGGAGTTTCTAGGCTGTGATACCAGGAGAGGAAACCCAGGCAGAGCCCAGAAGTCACCATGACTTGATGAGGTGGAGCTGCGAGTCTGGGTAGGTAATGGCAATTAGAGTGAGTAGTAAAGACTTACCAAATAAGAGAGAATTGCACAGAGAAAAAGCTCTGGAGATCCAGAGCTAGTTCCCCATGAGTCTTTAGCTAAGTATAGATGAGCGGTGCATGCATATGAGGAAACTATGAAAGACAGGAAAAGGGCCCTCTAAAATGTTCTTATTTTGAAAAGTCCTTCACAGGTAGAAGAAAAATGATACCACAAATAAAGTAGGGAAGGAATGAAAAAGAAAGAGAAAGAAGGGAAGAAGGCAGGCAAGGTATAGAAGAAAAAGAGGGAAAGGAGAGAAGAAAGGAAGGGAAGAAAAAAGAGATGGGAAGAAGAGGAAAAAACAGCAAGACTTTTTAATTATATACGATAATGAAAAGCGGAAATAACACTAGCCTAAACACGTCAATGAACAATGAGAATATACATCAGAGACCTGAGACAGGAAATGTGTTCCTTAAGAAATAAAATTCCATCTGAGAGCTGGAGAATGATGATGATACATAGTTTTTGACAGTACTGCAAACTACACCAAAATCAAAATTCCCCATTCTAAAACAACTACAAGTGTTCCAAGAAACACCTGATTTAATTTAATCAACAAATATTTACTGAGTAGCTATTACAAATCAGGCACTATTCTTGGGTAAAGATATATAAGTGAATAAAATGCTAACACAGAGATTAGATTTATTTTTAAATGTAGTATTAAGGAAGAAAAAGAAGAAAGGAAGAAATATTCAGCACCCCAAAGCTCAGTAAAGGGAAAAATTCAGAGCCACCAGCAAGGTTACAGCGTAAGAGAGGTATATGCTTGAGGTGGGAAATCTCTGAAAGATCTTGTCATAAAGTATCTTCAAACCTTACGATAATTATAATAACCCTTTGGTGTAGAGGGCAGCAACATCAATGTTGAATATCTTGATTTTGATGCTAGTCTGAGGGGGAAAACGTCCTCTGAGAATCTATAGGAACAAGCCATTTTACTTTTTATTGGTCCTGGATTGGCAGTGCCCCTAGACAATTGGCAAAAGCAAATCCAAATTCCGTTGGGCAAAATGTCCTTTCACCTAGTCCTCAAAGAATTTCCACAGAAAGAGTTCTAAGAAATATGAAATGACAGATCAACACACATGCTAGGAAATAAGGCATTATAAGAGAGAACCAGCAGAAACAAAAGATACTAGAATGATCTGAAGTGACTTCCAATTTATGGAATTGTCACACACAGAACACAGAATGTATAAAATGATTCATGAAATGAAAGAGGATACACTGAGAACAAAATCTAAACAAATGATTGAATAATGCTGAAAATGATAAACACTGAGTACATAAGATTCAGACAATATGATTAAGAAAAATGATCTAATGGAGAAAAATAGACTACTATACCATGAATCAGTAAATAGTCATTGTTCAAGCACACAAATAATTGGTACCATATATTCTCACCAAAATGGAATTACTTCAGAAACAGGCAACAGAAACATAACAAAAAAGCTTCATGTATTTTTGAAAATATAAAAACAGCTAAAATATCTGCTGTTAAAAAAGATACCTTTATGGTAGGGGAGGAGGGAGAGGATAAGAGGGAGAGAACAAAAAATTTATGAAATGCAATCAAAAAGTACTCAGAGGGAAATTTATATCCTTAAATGCTTATAGTAAAAAAGACAAAAGATTGAAAAACTGAGCTAGTAATTCAAATTAAAAGTTATAGCAAGAACAGTGGAACAAACCTAAATTAAATAAAGAAGAGAAATAAACTTAAAATATAAATAAAAGCTGGTTCCTGACAAATCTCTGGCAAGACTATCAAAGAAAGAGAAAAGATACATAGCATACAAACTTAAGAATGAAAAAGATGCTGCAGAGAAAAATATATATTATAAAGTACTATTATGAATATTTTCATTACCCCGTGCAGTGTAGTAAATTACTTAGTATGGCTTTTCTACCCATAAGTCATTGTAAACTCAGTGGTGGAATGAGCAACTGAGGAGCTGATTGTAAATGTTATCCACATGGAGTATTTCTGTTGGGCGTGGCACAATACAATGTTCTGGGAGGTTCCCACTCTCTCTCACGTGCTTAGAGTTCTGATGTTGTGATTGGCTAGTTTGACCACCCTTCCGGGCTCAAAAGGAGGCCTCCTGGAGGCAGAACTCTCTCTGACTGCTGGTGGAGGAAGACGTGCTGCTGAAAGAGACACGCACCCCTGAAAGAGACATGTGCTGCTAGGAAAGAGACGTGAGAGACACGCATTGCTGAGTGAGACACCGAGGGACCAGCACTGCTGGGAAAGAGACTGTGAGAGACTGTTGGCTGAGGGACGTTGGGCTGGGAGAGAGATTGAGCGTTCTTCCTGAACTTGAGTTGTAGCCTGGTGCTTCCCTAATAAACCCCATAATCTGTGAGTTCTGTGTGGCCACTGCAGTGAATTATCGAACCCAGGAGAGAGGTGGTAGGTGCTTTGGGAGGAACGGTTGGAGAAATGGCTGGAGGGAGGCAGCATGTCTGGCCTTGCAGTAATAGGCCTTGGGTTACTGCTGGTAATCCTGTCTTCCTCTTGTGGGATTAGAGGAGGTCAGAATATGTGGCCTCCTTGCCCTTTTTGCACCCCGATAAAGGTTATCTACAAAAACATTCCTACATCTTACATCAAACAAACTCATTTGATATGTGATAACAATAATAAGACAAAGATTTCCACTATTAACTCTGTGATTCAACATTGTATTAGAGGTATTAGTGAGTTCAGAAAAGAAATGCAAGTTATAAAAATAATAAAGGAAGACTCATTGTCATTTCCAGATGTTTATTTACACAAAAACTTCAAAGAACCTACACATAAATTTTAAGAATAAAAATGGCTAGCAACAGTGATGGATGAAAAAAATTAAATAAAAATCATTTTAAAAAAATCAACTTTATTTCAAAACAACAGTAATACTTATAAAATATAATCTTAAAAATTACCACTTACAATAGTAACCAAAAAGCTCATAAGTATAAATCTGACTAAAGATTTTATACATTCATTATGATAAAAAATAAAGACTTCACTTAGAAAATACAGAAGACCTCAATATATGAATTCATGAATAGGAAGAATATCATAGATATCAATCCTTGCCTCAACAAAAAGTAATGCAATTCTATTTATAAACCCAACACTTTTTGGGATGTGTGGGGGTTTTTCAAGAATATTTTATATTTGTCATAAATAAAACATCAAGAAAAGTTAAGACACTCATGAAGACCAACATAGAAAGACATAAAACTTTAACACAAAGCTATAATTAATTGAACATGATATTGATACAAGCACAAACAAACATATGAAAGGAATAGAAAAGAGAAACAGACCCATGCATAGAGGAAACTTGATTCATAACAGAGCTGGCACTGCTGATAAATTGAGGAAGATAAAATAAATCAATGATAGGATAATACTATAAATGTAATAATATTATAATTGATTATAAGCGAATGAACCCTACCTCACACCATATATAAAAATTAATTTTAATCGGGTTAAATTTAAGCATGAAAGATGAAATGAAGATACATTTAAAAAGACAAATTAACAGGGAAAGATCTCAAACACAACTCCAATAGATATGGAAGACAATTTAAAACTGTGACATTACCAAATGTCAGATCAATATGAACACGGCTGATCAGACTATAAATGGATACACATCTTGAGATGCATTCCTGGAAGATCTCTTTTAATACTTTTAGGAAGGCAGTTTGGTTCAGAAAACTTTTCTAATTTCATAAAGCACCTTCTTCTTTTGTTTTCACATTGTTGTTGTTATGTGCCATCACATCACACCCAACTCACAGCAATCCCTCCTTGGGTTTCCAAGGCGGTATCACTATGGAAGTAGATTGCCCAACCTTCCCTCCTAGGAGTAGCTGGTGGGTGTGAATCGCCAGCCTCCTGGTTAGCAGTCAAGTGCCTTAGGCATTACATAGTGCTTAAACTATGGTGGAGTGCTTTTTTAGATTTCCTGGCTCTATTCTCCTCTCCTGTTTTTATCTGGATTTTCTCTTCTGTCACTGCTTTTCCTATCCCGCTCAATTTTGATTCCACTTTTCAAAAATTTTCTCCTCACTTGTTGTTGTTGTTGTTGTTATGTGCCGTCGAGTCAGTCACTAGGGTTCTGAAAATGAGCATTAATAGGTTCAATTTTGAGAGTTTGCAAAGCTATAGGTTCCCCTCATCACTTTAGGCCTAACCATGCACAGGTCTCTTATACTCACCTAACGCAGTGAGCAAAACCTCTTCCAATTTGAGCCACTGTTCTCAAATTGGCTCATCACACTTTCCAATGGATATACATTAACTACTTTGCAATGCCTCTATTCTCAACACTGAGATAAGGCATTTATCATACATTTTAATGCTTCTTTCTACATTCTTCTGCACAGAAATTGTAACATGAAGGTCTTTTTATTAGTTCACACCTTTTATATTCTGAGGTTCATGGGGATACCTCATCACCAAATTTTGTTACAAATGTTTTCATGGATTTTGGTTTTACTATCTAGTTAAGGAGCTCTGGTCGCACAGTGCCTAAGGCATCTAACTGCTAACCAGAAGGTTGGCAGTTCAAACCCAAGAGCCGCTCCATCGAAGGAAGACAGTGCAATCTACTTCTGTAAAGATTTACTGCCTTGGAAACCCAATGGGTGTTGTTATGAGCCAGAATCGACTCGATGGCACTGTACAGTTTGTTTTTGGTATCTAGTTGTTGTTCATGTGGGAACTCAGAAGGATAAAAAAGCAAAGTGTCAGCATCACTGTTAGCATCCCAGAACACAGCACTGCCTAATGCCTAACATTACCTTTTAAAAGATAACTTTTTTCTCTTCTGTATTTTCTCTGATTTATAGAAATATCTGCACTAGAGTTATAATTTTCTATTTAATGATGAATATAATGCCTCAGGTCCACATTCATGACTATGGTAAATCACTTAAATGTAAACTATTTTTCCAAAAGAAAACACTTAGTCATATTTCATGTGCGTAAAACTTATGGCAAACGTTTCCAAAAGAGGCACCATGGTGAACACACAAGGGTGCTGTGGGATATTTAAAATTTTCCAGGTTAACAACCACATGTGTTATATATTATGTGAACTACTACTGGTTTGGAGCTAAGTATGCATTTAAGAGAGCTGTTAGGATTTTTTTTGCCCTAGTGGTACAGTGAAAAAATTTGAGTAAGGTGCCATAAACCAAGAAAGTTTGAGTATCTTAGTGAAATTACACTTTCTGAAAAACAAACGTTACCTCAGCTGTTGATTTCAGAAGATGACAGAAAAAAGTATCAGAATACAAATCATTCAAAAAAAGCTAGCACTGTTAGCACATAGCAAAGAACCAACACCTGGAAGAACTTAGTAAATCATTCAACTTCATGTTCTTAGTTAGCCATAAGAACAGGAATGCCAAATAAAAGGTCAAATTTTATTAAAAAAAAAAAAAAAAAATTTTAGCTCATGCTGATGTAATGACTTTTATTGCTAATAATGTGATCCTGACATGAGAAGCATTACATAACTAAGCAGCAACCTCATTTTAGAAGTCACAGTATAACTGTAAACAAAGAAATATAAAGAGTCATTCATTCCTTTTGAGTTTTTCTACCCCTTTGCTTACCTTTGGTTACATACAAGAGGTCAAAGGGATATTTTTCCTCCCCTAGAATTTCAAGGGCATAGAGGAAAATAAATGTCCTGGAGTCAGACATTTATTTTTCAACTGACTCCTTCACCTGCTTACTCTTGCTTATCTTCACCCAACACACAGCAAGAATGACTAAAGACTCTATCTTACTGCTCTGTATACCAGATCTATTCTGACAATTGTTCAATTCTGAAGTACTCATTTTAAAATATTTCTGTGGATTTTATTTTACTAAGTGTTCTTTATTAAGCATCTTAGTAAGATCCATTAATTATCTTGAACAGAGCATGTATCACAGATTCTAAGATGCTTTGATGTTGGATTTTTTGAAAATCTTACAAGTAAGTGTCAATACAAAGTTATCAAGCTACTATTTCACAACTATGACTCTATAACACTATCAGTTGTATTCTGATAAGCAGAGAGAATAATTTTCAAAATGTGAAACTTAGAAGCAAATAAACAGCAAGTTCATTATTTATATTTTCTTTATTGTAATGAAAAAGAAAAAATGTATACACACTACTATACATAATTCTTGCATAACAAGTAAACAAATGTACTTATCGATGAATTTGTATGTGAAAAATAATTATACAAGTTGTTGTTTTAAATGCTTTATATAATGCAGAAATCCTTGGTGGATAATGAGATACACAGTGAGTATTTTAGAGATACCTGGGAAATTGTTTAGGGTTTTCGGTGGGCTGGAAACTCGTTATTATTTATCCCATTCAAAACAACACTTTTGGGCACTACTTTCCCCAAAACTGCCACACAATACTAAAAAAGAATGCCTATATATATTGAAAAACATGGAAAAAAGATATAAAAATTAAAAGAATGAAACCCCAAAAATTCAAACTAGTGGTTGCTTCTGGGAAAACAGGGCAAGGGATGGGAAGTGAGACTTGCAAAGCTCTCCTTTAAGAATAATAAGCAAAATGCATAAAAATGTATACAGTATGACCTCTATTTGTTAAAAACAAAGATAATCAATCATATTTGACCCCATAAAATCATTTGGAAAAAGACACATACTTGTTCACTATTAGCAGGAAAGTGAACTTTGACAATGTATTGTATATATTTTTGTATTTTTCTGGAAAGTTTCTACAATGAGCATCTATAATTTCTGTAACTTAAAAAAAAAAAACAAAACAAAACACTCCAAATAAACAGGAAACAAAGTATTTAATGGTGAAGGGGTTAGGGAATGGTATGTCACAGTTTCCCATCATAGTTCCATCAGTTCTCTGACATATTCCTTATTAAGTTAAAGCAGCATTTTAGATTTTGAGGTATTCTTCAGAAACATATGGACTAGGATGCACTAGATTCCATGTATAGATACATAATGAACTAGTCAGCACATGATGTGATCAATGACCTATGTTAAAAACTAATGAACATGCAAATGTGACTAATGTGACTGACAGGAGCTCTAGTGGTACAGTGGTTAAGCACTGGGCTGCTAACCAAAACAGCGGCAATTCATATCCACAAGTTACTGCTCAGCAGGAGAAAGATGTGGCAGTCTGCTCCTGTAAAGATTTATAGTCTTGGAAACCCTATAAAGCAATTCTACTCTGTCCTACAGGGTTGCTATGACTAGGAATCAACTCAATGGCAATGGGTTTGGGTTTGGAGGAATCTGATTGACAAACTTAATGTATTATGCTATAAGTAAGCATGTTGTTGATGTTATGTGCCATCGAGTCAGCCCTGACTCATAGCGACCCCTCCTTGGGTTTCTGAGGCAGTATAACTATAGAAGTAGTTGGACCCATCTTCCTTCCGAGGAGTGACTGGTGGGTTTGAACTGCCAGCCTTCTGGTTAGCACTCAAGTGCCTTAGGCACTATGCTACCAGAGCTCCTAGAAGTATGCATAGGAGTATGAAAACAAGGGAAAGGCCCTGAGCTTCTAGAAGAATTGATACTTAATTCTTGAATCATGTTAAGAAAAGTGAAGCATTCCAACCTGAGGAATTGATCAAAGTAAAGCCTGTGGTGGTGGTGGTGTTATGTGCCATCGCCAGAAGATGTGAAAGATATATGGTAGGAAGATTAAAAGCTGCTTTGTATTACTAAATGGAAAAATACTACCATAGGGAGTAATAGGAAAGACAACTGGCCAGTAGTGGCCAGAATGTGGAAAGATTTGTGTGTAAATTTTAAGAGCTTAGCTTTATAACATAAGAGAGGAAAATTCACTGAGGAGCTAAGTTAACATAGTTTTGCATGCTCATAGCTAGGGTAGAATTAGAGAAAGATACTGCAGTTTTACCAAAACATACCTGTTGTTATTGTCATGTGCTGGTAAGTCAGTTCCAACTCATACTTAACTTATATACAACAGAATGAAACACTGCCTGATTTGGAGTCCTCTTAACTGGGTTTAAATTTATAGGGGAAAACGCAACACAAAATGTAGAAACTCCTTTAAATTCAGTATTTCAACCAATGCCCATCAGAAAAAGTCACAGGCTTTCAGCTCAGAGCAAAGAAATGCATCTTCCTAAACTAAATTCCTAAGACTTTATCAGGTCTCTAAGGAAATGAGAATTGGAGGAAAATTTTCATTCTTGTTAAACTCTGGAACATTATCCTATTACTAAATATCACTATAAAACATCAGATGCTCTCTGAAGTCAAAGGCAAGTAAAAATGGGTATAAATGGGGCGGGGGGGATCCTAATTTGTCTATGAAACAAAATGACTAAAATTCCAGCAAAATAAAAAACCCAAATCATTTTCATCTTAGTATATACAAACATTTAAGAGTTACCAATAAAAACACACATTTTACTTCCGTGATTTACTTAATATTCCTTTGAATTTACTATACATTCTTACTAGAGATATCACAATACCAAAGAACAAACGGTATTTCTACACATGTGCTCTTCAGAGGCTTCAAAAATATATTATAATTCAGAGTAAAACAACTGTTTCCATGTATATTTCAACATGCATCAAGTAATTCCGTAATGAGAAAACGAAAAGTATTTTCAGCCACCAAAACCCGAACTCAGAATGCCTTTTTCAGGTGAGTTCAAAAATCTCAATTACCTGTAAATAATATGACTGGCACAATAAGATGTTTTCAGTATAAAATGAACAGGACTAAGCAAATCTCTTCATGAGTAAATATAATTCTTTTTTTTTTTCACCCTTTCTCTAGTATAAATTTTGGAATCTCATATTAACGTGATTCCATGAGATTAATTATACTGCATAATAATATAACACACACTTACACTTTACAAACTGGATTATGAGCACTGGAAAGACATATAACCTAATACCACCATTGTTGTTGTTGTTGTTGTTTGCCATCGAGTCAGCCCCGACTCATAGCGACCCCTCCTTGGGTTTCCGAGGCAGTATCACTACGGAAGTAGGATTGCCCAACCTTCCTTCCGAGGAGTGGCTGGT
>NW_006922272.1:718981-720559 GCF_000298275.1 Orycteropus afer afer | reverse complement strand
CGAGGCCAACTCAGAACACGAAAGGTTACAGGAAAAACTGATTCACCATAGCCTCAGCCCCAGTTTATTATGGCATATTGTAATCATTAAGATCTAACAAGAAGCTTCAGACATCAAGTTAGTTAAAAGTCTAGGAAGGTTAAATGTGACATTATTTCTTATTAGGGATAATGCCTGAACCAAAACCTAGGTGCTATAATCAAAGGCTCTTAATAATTATACACTATGAAAGCACATTTACAACTTTCTCAACTGTTCATTTTTCCAAATGATTAAATGAGCTAAAATAAATGATTAGCAGATAAGTGATTAGTCAATCAAAGCTGCTGCTATCACAATAGTCTTTACAAGCCTACAGGGAATGAAACTGGTGAATGAAAGGGTCTGGAGAGGAAGCCTAAAAGCTTATGCCTACTTGAGCTTCAAACTATTCTACATTCTGGATCATTATATAATTTATAATGGATTATTATCAAATGCATAAAGCAGATTTTCTCTTTGGAAAACAAAATTCAAAAGGTTCTTTATTACAATCCAGTTATTCTTTTAGCATCTCTAAGCATATATAATATATGGATATTATTAACCTACATAACAAATGAGAAAACAAGAATCTAGCATTTTAAGGACAGCAAACTAATGACTTTGAAGTCAACAGAATGTGGGTCTTTGATCACCCTAGGTTTTTCATTTCTACTTCTTCTATATGCAATTCAATTTTTTTCCTACATTTCTGTGATATTCTATTACCTAGTAAATAGTTCATGACTTTGGCTTTAGTCTTACGGAAATACATATAAAAGTAATCAACACTTTGTTTTAAATACTAGCTTTGAACCCAGTTATATAATCTAAGCTTTGACATATATCAGAAAATTTATACTTTGACGTGAACAGAATATAACTTGATACAATTACTATGTACGTAAGTACATACATACATATGTGTGTGTGTATATATATATGTGTATATATACACACACACATATATATATATGTATGTATCCCAGAAACCTCATATTCCAATAACAAATCTTATTATTTCGAATGTACCTTCCCTGTCAACTGTCAAATATAATTTTTAAAAAACTATAACTTGAATTATTCAAAGTGAGATATGTTCAGTCTGCTGGTTCTAGTTAAATACAATATATTAAACAGTTAAATAGAGCTGTATGATCAACAGAATAAAAGGGAAAAAAAGTGTTCTTACCTGGTAGTTTCTTTTCTCAGATAATGTATGTCCATCAGTCCTCACCATAGAGTCGTGTCCTTTCCTCACAGTACTGGAGGCAATCAAATAGAACTGTCACTCAAGGGTCGTGTCACAGGAAGGACCGCCCACCAGTTCTCCCTCTAGAGTGGAATTATCCAAAAGCCATCAAAATTACTAACATGTAAATATATCAACAGCAGCAAAAATATCCAATATTATACATATATATTTTTTAAAACTCTTGTTTTATACCTTAACTGATCATTCTTTTATAGATTTGTTGTTATTGTTGTTGTTATGTGCTGTGGAGTTGGACCCGATTCATAGCGACCCCTCCTTAGGTTTCTGAGGCAGTATCACTA
>NW_006922272.1:708497-717911 GCF_000298275.1 Orycteropus afer afer | reverse complement strand
TCAATGACATGAGACAAAGTATATGTGAACTGCTGTATGGAAAGTGAATTTGCTCTGTAAATCTTCACCCAAATCACAATAAATAATAAATAAATAAATAAATAATAACACATACATACAAACACAAACATACAACTAAATTACCACTAGAAAGCAACCTAAGAAGTACATCACCAGTGAATATTACATGGCTTTATAAATTTATCTATATGAAGCCAAATGGTCAACAAGTACCCTAATAAAGCAAAAGTAAGAAAGTAAGGGGACAGGGAAACTAGATAACTGGAAACAGAACAACCTGAATGCAATTAATGAGAATGCTGACACACCGTGAAAAATGTAATCAATGTCATAATTCATGAAGAAATTGTTAAATGGGAACATAATTTGCTGTGTAAACTCTCACCAAAAACACAATCCTATTTTAAAAAATAGTTTTGGAGAGAAATAAAAGCTATTATTATTAAAGTTTTAAAAACAACCTCATGTAGAGAACAATCATGGGAGAAAAAAGGGCTGTTTATGCACAGGGAGACAGCTCAGGGGGAAGGAATGCATGGAGGAATGGACACAGGGAAGAGGTAATGCAGTATAGGAAATTACTTAGTGTGGCTTTTCTACCCATAAGTCTTTGTAAACTCCAAGGTGGTATTTTCTATGAGCAACTGAGGAGCTCCTGATTGCTGAAGCTATCCACTTGGGTTATTTCTGTTGGGCGTGGCACAATACAACATTCTGGGAGGTTCCCACTCTCTCTCACGTGCTTAGAGTTCTGATGCTGTGATTGGCTAGTTTGGCCACCCTTCCGGGCTCAACAGGAGGTCTCCTGGAGGCATAACTCTCTCTGAGGGCTGGCTGAGGAAGATGTGCTGCTGAAAGAGACGCATGCTGCTGGAAAGGAGATGCAAGAGACACACATTGCTGAGTGAGACACCGAGGGACCAGCATTGCTGGGAAAGAGACTGTTGGCTGAGGGACGGTGGGCTGGGGAGAGAGACTGAGCATTTTTCCTGAACTCAAATTGTAGCCTGGTGCTTCCCTAATAAACCTCATAATCTGTGAGTTCTGTGTGGCCACTGCAGTGAATTATCGAATCCAGGAGAGAGGTGGTGGGTGCTTTGGGAGGAACAGTTGGAGAAAGGGCTGGAGGGAGGCAGCATGTCTGGTCTTGTAGGAATAGGCCCTGGGTTACTGCTGGTAATCCTGTCTTCCCCTTGTAGGGTTAGAGGAGGTCGGAACATGTGGCCTCCTTGCTGTTTTTGCAGGCAACTACTGGGAGGAAGTAGGGGGGGAGCTGTTGCACTGGGGTAAACTGTAGTCAATGCCATGAGATAAAGTATATGTGAACTGCTGTATGGAAAGTGTATTTGCTCTGTAAATTTTCACCCAAATCACAATTAAAAAAAAAATAAAAGAAGAAGAAGAAACTGTATTAATCTAAAAGAAAAAAAAAAAAAAATCTCATGTCACAAAACCCTAAGATCTCCTAAGATCTGGTGGCATAGTGCCTGAGGCATCTGACTGCTAACCAGAAGGCTTGAGGTTCAAACCCACCAGCCATTCCTCAGAAGGAAGGTTGGGCAATCTACTTCCCTAGTGATACCGCCTCAGAAACCCAAGGAGGGGACGCTATGAGTCGCATCTGCCTCCACAGCAGTGAGTTTGTTTTTTTGGTTTAAGATATGTTTAAAGAGTCTTACTGATGCAGTGAATAAGTGCTCATTTGCTAACCAAAAGATCCATGGTTGGGATCCACAAGCTACTCCATGGGAGAAAGATGTGACAGTCTGCTTCTGTAAAAACTACAGTCTTGAAAACCTTATGGGAAGTTCTATTCCATCCAAGAGTTGCTATCAGTCAAAATCGACTCAATGGTAATGGGTTTGGTTGGGTTTTGCCAAGATATGTTTGTTTGATCACAAAGTTAGGTGTTATGATTTTACTTAATTTTGACCACTTATAATGCACACATCTGGCTAGATTACTTCAAGATACCTGATTCTACATCAATTCCTCAGTTACTAACTCTCTCATTACCTGGTATTTTACAATTCTAACAACAGTAAAAAAATTTATCTATTTCATGTATTAACAACATATGTCTGGCAGTAATGAATGCCAAGGTGCAAGGGAGAGCGATACTGGCTGTGACGGTTAAGGTTATGTGTAAAACTTGGCTGAGCCATGATTCTCAGTGGTTTGGCAGTTATGTAATGGTATCATTTGGCAGTTATAAAATGATGTAGCCATCCTCCATTTTATGAGGCGATGTGGTCATCCTCCATTTTTGTATAACTTTGATTTTTCACATAACAACCTGGGCTTTGAAACCTAAACATGTCAGTAAATGAGGAGTGGGTATGTAACTAATGTAATTGACAATTACCGAACTTACATGTACCTTTTGAGTGAAGTACATCTCTCACACAAAAAAGGGTAAAGTATGTTTTACCATAAATATATTTACTACTATATATGTAATCCTTACCGTTACTATTGTAAATGTAATCCTTACCATCTAGCAAGAAAGTAGGTTACTCATAAGGAAAAATTACCAAGCATCCAAATTCTTGGATGTCCAAGAATAGTTGCAACTTAAATTTTCACTATTGCCACAAAAAGAGAACAAAAACATTTTATTATGCATCCCCTAAATAACATTAACCTTGTCTTAATATTAAGGAGCTATAGTGGTGCTGATTAGTGCTTTACAATGCTAATATGTTTTAAAATACCATTAATTAATGTATAATTAATTATTACAACTTTAAATTCAATGAATAACAGAAAAATTTCAGCCATTTCTTACAGAATATAAGCAGGTTTTTGCAAATAAAATTATGTTTAAATAAAGCCCATGCATTACTTTAAATCATGTTAATTTCATCAAACGATGTTACAAATCTAAAATCAGGCAAAGTAATTTTCAATACCTTTAACATCACAACCCTAATTATACAAAAAGATAATTAGATTTCAATTTTACATGCTATTAACAATCTGTTTGATTTACTTTGGAGAAATGATGGCTTTTACTAGAGAAAACTTGAAATATTTCACAGCTTAAGTTTCAACTGATAGTCACTATATCCTGGAATCAATATTCTACACTGAATGTAGCGGTTGTTGTTATGTGCTGTCGAGTTGGAATTATTTCTCTTTTTCATAAATGAAGAGGACAAGTATAGAAGGTACTTTATTTTCTTTCAAGGAGATATAAAAAGCTAACATCTGTTATCACTATTATTTTATTATTAAATAAAATGTTGAGTGATAGATTTTGTTGGTACTCTTCATTTTAGTAATGAAAGAGTGTGCAACAGATGAAAGAAGATATGACCATATATGAGCAACAGAGAATGAGCAAGTGAAAAGGAAAAATTCTGAGAGAGAGCACACACTTTAGCTGACTAAATTTATTAAGGTTTGTACACTGATTTTCCCACAAAGTCCTAAAATATTTGAGAAGTCAGAAAAGGCAAATACTTGCAAAACTATACTTGAAATTGTCTGTAAGATAAGGTATGTAACCATGATGGAAAAACAGGGACTATATTTATCTTTCTACCTTAAATAACCAGAGAACTAGACCAAAAATATATATAAAACAATGGCTTTCAAGCACTGGACAACAGTCAGCTCAGGACAGAGAGCATCAAATCACAGAACAAATGAAGTGAGCCCTACCAGTGCCCCAGCTCATGACTTGCAGAGTTTTGAGGCTGAAGCATAGGGAGGGAGAGAGAAAATATAATGAGAGTGAAAGTTGCACTGAGTCAAACAGAAAGAATTAGGGAATGCAGCAAGGGAGCTAGAATTTGCAGAGCATGTATCAAATAGAAGGAAGCTACAGATGGAAAGCTCAAAATACCCGTGGACAAGGTCCCCTCAGGGTTTTTGCATTTGTGAATCATTGTGGAAAAAATTACTGGATCTGGGAAAAGAACTTCTGAAAAGGAATACCCAGAATAATCCCCTGAGCTCATGAGCACATCAACTAGAGTAGATGAGTCTCTTAAAATGGGGGGTATGAGTAGAATTCAGAAGATAATGCCTCATACTAAGACCAAGTAAGAATGAGACTAGAGGATGTTCTGAACTAGCACTAACAAAGCTTAAATCCCAGGCATCAAAATGAGTAAACGGATTTGAAGTAATTTAACTTCATCCCAAAAGAAAGCCCAACAATATTAAAACAATACAGCAAATTCCATCACATAGTGATTAAATGGTTATAAAATTCAATGGCTGGCATCTAACAAAAAATTAGCAGCATACAAAGAAGCAGGAAACACAACCCATAACAAGATGAAACAGAGTAACTGGAAATAGAGAAATGTTACAGATGACAGAGTAAGCAGTTAAAACAGGTATTATAAATACAATCTATATATTCAAGACAGAAAAAACTAAAAATGAAGATAGACATTCAAACTATAATAAAGAACCAAGTTGGCAGCACAAAGGAGTTATCTGTAGTGACAGAAATGTTCTTTATCTTGTTTGTGGTGGTGATTACAAGAGACTATACATGTGATAACAGAGACGTTATAAATTAATAAAACTGAAATTATAAAATTAACCACAATTAAAGACTTGCTTCCAAAAGGTAGACTATAGAAAACTTAAAAATACTTTTTTAAAAACTTCACAGTGGAAAAATCTGACAAACACTACCATGACCAGGTGATCAAAGTTAACATCAACCATGACAAATCAGACTGATAGCAAACACTCCTTGATATGAGAAGGGTACTTCACCTTTGTGACATTCTTCCCCAAAACACCATAACCCAAAGTCTGAACATGAGGAAAACATTAGACAAACACAAATTGAAGGCATTCCACAAAACATCTGACTGGTACTGTAAAAGCATTGTCCCAGATCATCATATCTACAAAAAAAATGTTAACTAAATGTAATGTGGTACTATGGATGGGAGCCCTCATGGTACAGTGGTTAAATGCTTGGCAGATAAATAAAAAGCAGGTGGTTTGAACCTAATCAGCCACTCCAAACCCACCAGCTGCTCCATGAAAGAAAGATGTGCCCATCTGTTTCCATAAAAATTTCCAACCTATGGGGCAGTTCTACCCTGTCTGACTTGGAATAGACTCCACAGCAACAGGTTTGGGTCTTCTGACCACAGACAGGAAATTGGGACAGGAAAATGACATCAGTAAACAAACCAGCAAAATCTGAATAAAGTGTGGAATTTACATAATAGTGATGTGGCACAAATGGTTAAGCAATGCATTATTAACCAAAAGATTTGTGTTCAAACCGACCCAGAGGTGACATGAAGTAAGGCTTGGTGATCTACTTCTGAAAGGTCACAGCCTTTAAAATACTATGGAGTACAGTTCTGTACTACAATGCATGGGGTCATCGTGAGTTAGAAGTGACTTGACAGCAACTAACAACAACATTGTAGTAACATTTATGTCTTAGCTGTGAGAAATAAACCATAGTAATGAAGATACTCTTTTTCTTGTTAGTTAGTCTAGAGTTGGCTCCAACTCATGGCAACCTTATGTGTAAGTTTGTAACAGAAGAAAACGTTGTCCACTTCTGCTCTATCTTCATCATGACTGATACATTTGACTCTACTGTTTTGGCTACTGTGTCAATTCAACACAATGAGGCTTTTCCTCATTTTCCCAGACCCTCCACTTTACTAAACATAAGGTCTTTTTCTAGCTATCAGTCTTTCCTGATGATGTGTTCAAAGTAAGCCAGATGATGTCTTGCTGTATTTGCTTCTAAAGAACATTCCCATTGTATTTCTTCTAAAATTGATTTGTTCATTCTTTTGGTAGTCAACGGTATACTCAATTTTCTTCACCAACACAATTCAAAGGCATCAATTCTGTTTTCATTTTCACTGTCAAGCTCTCATGGCTCAGGTCAAGTGCACCTTAGTCATTAAAGTGACATCTTTCCTTTTCAAACTTCAAACCAGTTCATTCTGGTTTGATCCCCTGCTGAGAACCTGTATTTCCACTCCAGATATAATGAATCAGAACCTATATTTTAACAAGATTCACTTGGGAATCTTGGTCAAGTGTAGATTCTGGTTTAGTATATCAGGGATGTAAATACAAATTCTCAGCAGAGGGTCAAAACTGAACCAGAATGAACAAGTTCAAAGTCCTGTTCCTTCTTAAACTTTGACAAATTCAATTTTTCCTTCATTTATCATGACTCTGTTTATTGGTCCATTTGTAAGGATTTTTGTTTTCTTTACATTCCGGTATAATCCATATTGAAGGCTGCTGTCTTTTGCCTTCATCAGTGAGTGCTTTAAATTGTCTTAATTTTTGGCAAGCAAAGTTGTGTCATCTGTACACTGCAGATTGTTAATGACTCTTCCCCCAAACCCAATGCTAAGTTCTTCTTCATACAGTTCAGCTACTAAAATTCAGTATTCACATCTGTAGTGCAGTGAATTACTTAGTATGTATATGGTCCTTGTGGCATGCACCAGATGACTGGGTGGAACTATGCAAATCTAAGGTGTTTGTGGCCCACCAAGGGGACTGGAAGGAGCTCTGGTAGCATAGTGTCTAAAGCACTTGACTGCTAACTGGTTCAAACCCACCAGCCACTCCTTGGAAGGAAGGTTGGGCAATCTACTTCCATAATGATATTGCCTCAGAAATCCAAGGAGAGGTCGCTATGAGTTTCAACTAGACGGCACATAACAACAACAACAAAGGGACTAGATAGCTTGTTAGTAATGTAAACAGGGTACATGGCACTCTTGTGACGGTGGGATCATGAATATAAGGTACATGGAACTCTAACGTGAGGATTGGTTAGTTCTACCATTCTGGTAGGCTTAAAATGAGCCCTCCTAGAGGCAGAATGGGGGGATCTCACTGCCATAAAGAGAGAAGAGCTGGAAGTGGAGTGGAATGCTTCCTTGGACCTGAGATCCCTGCACTGGGCCTCCTTGGCAGAGAGAAAGTAGACAAGTGGCTGAGACGGTGGCAAGGGAATCAAGAGGCATGAGACAGAGCAGTGGGCTTGCTGGCCCAAGGGGTGAGAAAGCCAAGTGTCTTTGGCAGTAGGCTTGCTGGTGGAGTGGGGTACACCTAAGAACAGCTATTGGCAGAGCTGAAAGAGCTTTGCAACCCTTGCCAGAGCAGGGCAGAGGCCAGGCCAAGAGAGATATGTCTCAGGACACAGCAGAGGGGAGACTCCTGATTGAAGAATTGTACCCTGAGAGTGTTTCTGAACCTCAATTGTAATCTGTTACTTCCTTAATAAATTCCATAATCATAAGTATTGTCTGTGAGTTGTGTGTGGCCACTGCAACAAATTACTGAACCCAGCAGAGAAGTAGTGAGTACTGTGGAAGGGACAGTAGGTGTCATATTTGGTAAAAAGGTTGGAGGGTGACAGCATGTCTGGCCTCATAGGAGTAAGCCTTGGGATGATATTGCTGATGGTGATTCTGTCTCTCATCATGAATAGGTCGGAGGAGAACACCACCTCTATGTTCTTTTTGCAAGGTCCATATATATAATAGAGCTAATAGACAGTCAAGTTATGGTAACTTCTTAGTCACAGCAAACACCGTGATGGAGGGAGGGAGTCACTGGGCCCGTGGGCTCAAGATCTTGGTCACAGAGAACATCAAGCTCAACTAGCACAACATAGTACACAAAAACACTGTTCTAAATCCTACTTTTGTGAGAAGCAACTGGGATCTTAAAAGCTTAAGAGCAGCCATTTAAAATTCAACTACTGATCTCTCCTTGTACAGAGCAAAGGAGAATGAAGAAAATCAAAGATGCCTGGAAACAATAAGTTCAAGGAACTAGTGGACCATGAGAACCTCAACTTATATGAATCTGGAGCCAAAAAAAAAAAACTAACCACATGGTACCCATCTACCATTGCCAAACACTTGGAAAGAGATCAGTATAGAAAATCCTGGATAGAATGGGAGGAAAATGTGGAACAAAATTCAAAATAATAAAAAAGATCAGGTTTACTCGTCTAACAGAGACTGGTAAAACCTCTGAGACTAGGGCCCCAAGTCACCCTTTGGCCCTGGAATTGAACTCACTCCCATGGCTTCTAGCCAAAGAACAGACAGACCTACAAAGTGAACATTTACACTAGGTAGGTACGCTTTTTACAACAATCAAACACAGACAATCAGAAGGGCAGCATTTGCACAGAGAGATAGCACAGAGGGCAGGAATGCATAGGAAAGAAGGGAAGAGGGAAATCATAGGGAAAAAGTAGGAAGACAGCTGTTACATTACAGAGATTTCAGTCAAAGTCATGATACAAAATGTGTATGAATTATTGAACAGAAAATAAATTTGTCCTATAAGCTTTCACCTAAACCACAATTTAAAAAAAAAAAAAGAACCTAAGTAAGATACCAGTGAAACAAATTAAAAAAAAAAAAAAGATGCCATGTTCAGAATGAATAAGGAGAAGAAAATACAATCATGTCATATCTCTTTTCTAATTTTAAACCATGCAATATCCCCTTGCTCTCTTCGAATGACTGTGTCTTGACCCATGTACAGATTCTGCATGAGTACAGTGAGGCACTCTGAAATTCCCATTCTTCATGATGCTACCCAAAATGTATTAAAATCTACATAATGGAATAATCGAAGGCCTTCACATAGTAGAGAAAATAGAGGTAAACATCTGTTTTGGTCCTCTAATGCTGCTCTAACAGAAAATACCACAAGTGGATGGCTCTATCAAAGAGGGATTTATTTTCTTACAGTTTAGAAGGCTAGAACTCCAAGTTCAAAGTGGGGGCTTTTACTCTAAGGTCTCATAAAAGACCCTTTAGCTTTGGACATTAGCTTTGTCTCTTGCTCCTGGCCTACTGGAGCTGGAGGCTTCTCTTAACTCAAACAGCTGCCTGCTTCTGAGGCTAACAAACCCAAGGTCGACAAATAAAATGGCACAATCCAAAGATTACCAAACAACATGGTAGGCCATTAGTTCAAGTCCAGACACGGTTCCAAGATCAGGAGGAAACATGGCAGGCTGCTAAATGAACACTTAGCTGTTTGCAGTGTCCAAGAGTGCCAACAAGCTGCTGAGACCTTTCTCAATGCTTCTTCGTATATAATGGAAGCAGATGACATCCCTAAAGCAGCTACTTAGGTGTTCCATTCGATTCCTCCATGGCATTGGTTACCACCAGTCTCATTATGGGGAATAACTACATCCAGCTGCTGAGCCAATCAAAACCAGGCCCACCCAATTTGACATACAACTTAACTACCACAACATCTTTCTGGTATTCTCTGAAATCAGCAATAATACTCTCTTATTCCTTTCCCTCTTCTGATGCGTGACAATTCCCTGTCAATGTATGACTGCAAATATTCTTTAATATTTTGCTAATATGTGATATTAATGATATT
>NW_006922272.1:705792-707184 GCF_000298275.1 Orycteropus afer afer | reverse complement strand
CATAGCTTATAACAGAAGGAAACAAAAATATTTGATGCACATATACAATGAAGAAATACAACAATCACAGTCCTCGTTTCTGCAGCTGGTCACGTGGTCGTAGCTGACATTCAGAACTACCTTCTTCCACCACCCATTCTGTATTTCCCTTGCCTTCAGCAAGCACCTCAGCTGGTCGTGGTTCTTTGCTTGGTAGGGTGACCCAAACCTTCATTCCTGAATGGTCTGGGCCATTAGCAGTCATATCAGAATTGGGTTGCTGTAATTTTCAATTGACTTTAATCACAGGGCATGGTAGTACCAAAAGACGTCCTAAAGAATCTCCTGGATTCCAGACTTACTCGTCTTTGCCTCCATTATGTAAAGCCAACCCAATTTCCCCTTAGTAATCAGGATCTATCACACTAAATAGCACAGTAATGCCCTTCTTTGTCTGTTGATCCAGAGGCATAAGGAAGCCAAAATGGATGGGTAACATTCTTAATTTCCAGTTCAATGCAATCAGTATTGTGTCTCTAGATGGGAGTGTTCCTCCCTTTGGGACTAAGATCTCCAAACCTGCAGAACATAGGGTAGCAGGGACAGGAAGCAAAAATTTTTTGAGTGGGTCACTAGGGGTAATAGTGAGTGGTACTACCCTGTTTCCACCTCTTCGTTCCTGGACCAGTGAATACTGGCTATTGGAGAAACAGAACCATATACTGGACACTGGTTTAGAGCATATACAGGCTCCTGAAGAACATTGCCCAAATCCTTCAAGGTACTGCCACCTAGCTGGCGCCATATTTGTGTTTTTAAGAGGCCATTCCATCATTCTATCAAACCAGCTGCTTCAGGATGGTGGGGAACATGGTAAGACCAGTGAATTCCATGAGGATAAGCCCATTGCCGCACTTCATGTGCTGTAAAATGAGTCCCCTGATCTGAAGCAACGCTGTATGGGATGCCATGATGGTGGATAAGGCATTCTGTAAATCCATGGATGATAGTTTTAGCAGAAGCATTGCGTGCAGGGAAGACGAATACATATCCCGAATGAGTATCTGCTCCAGTAAGAACAAAACGCTGTCCTTTCCATGATGGAAGTGGTCCAATGTAATCAACCTGCCACCATGTTGCAGGCTGATCACCCCGAGGAATGGTTCCATATCGCGGACTCAGAGTTGGTCTCTAGTGTTGGCAGACTGAGCACTCAGCAGTGGCAGTAGCCAAATCAGCCTTGGTAAACGGGAGTCCATGTTGCTGTGCCCATGCATAAACTCCATCCCTGCCACCATGGCCACTTTGTTCATGAGCCCATTGAGCAATGACAGGAGTAGCTGGGGAAAAAGGATGGCTGGTTTCCACTGAACGTGTCATCCTATCCACCTGACTGTTAAAGTCCTCCTCTGC